>NW_026736259.1:0-77588 GCF_949786415.1 Peromyscus eremicus | reverse complement strand
TCACATGCAGTTTCTGGTTTTTCGAGCAAGAGTTGTTTTCTTGTAAGAAGAGTAACTATTGCGCTCCCATTGTCATACACAGGGCAAATAGCACTGGCGACTGTTCCCAGCATGTACAGTGTATTGGACTGAAGAAGATCTACTGTTCTTGTCAGTATGCTAAGCAGAATTGAACTAGATATGGCCGTGTGTGTAGGAAGCACAGTTCTTTTGTTCTGAGGAAGCTCAATGTTCTGGCACTATAGGAAACACAGAAGAGTAGAAGAGTGCTATTTTCTCAAAAGCAGAGTGTGTTTCTTGTAAGGCGAGCTAGCGTTTGTTTCCCATTCCTAAATGGAGTTGAAACACATGCAGTTTCTGGTCCTATGTTCAAGAGTTGTTTTCTGGTAAGAAGAGTCACTATTGCGTTCCCATTGTCATTCACAGGGCAAATAGCACTGGCGTCTGTTCCCAGCATGTACAGTGTATTGGACTGAGGAGGATCTACTGTTCTTGTCAGTATGCTAAGCAGAGTGTTGAACTAGATATGGCCCGTGTGTGTAGGAAGCACAGTTCTTTTGTTCTGAGCAAGCTTACTCTTCAGACCACATAGGAAACACAGTAGAGAAGAAGAGTGCTCTTTTCTCAAAAGCAGAGTGTGTTTCTTTTAAGGCGAGCTAGTGTTTGTTTCCCAGTCCCAAATGGAGTTGAATCACATGCAGTTGTTGGTCCCACGAGCAAGAGTTGTGTTCTGGTAAGGAAAGTCACTATTGCGCTCCCATTGCCATACACAGTGCAAATAGCACTCGTGTCTTTTGCCAGCAACTACAGTGTATTGGACTGAAGAGGAGCTACTGTTCTTGTCAGTTGGCTAACCAGAATTGAACTAGATATGGCCGTGTGTGTAGGAAGCACAGTTCTTTTCTTCTGAGGAAGCTCACTGTTCAAACCCCATAGGAAACACAGTAGAGTAGAAGAGTGCTCTTTTCTCAAAAGCAGAGTGTGTTTCTTGTAAGGCGAGCTAGCGTTTGTTTTCCCCAGTCCTAAATGGAGTTGAATCACATGCAGTTTGTGGTCCTAAGAGCAAGAGTTGTTTTCTGGTAGGAAGAGTCACTATTGTGCTCCTTTGTCATACACAGGGCAAATAGCACTTGCGTCTGTTCCCAGCATGTACAGTGTATTGGACTGAAGAGGATCTACTGTTCTTGTCAGTTTCATAAGCAGAATTGAAATAGATATGGCCGTGTGTGAAGGAAGCACAGTTCTTTTCTTCTGAGCAAGCTCACTGTTCTGGCCCTATAGGAAACACAGTAGAGTAAGAAGAGTGATCTTTTCTCAAAAGCAGAGCGTGTTTCTTGTAATGTGAGCTAGCATTTGTTTCCCAGTCCTAAATGGCGTTGAATCACATGCAGTTTCTGGTTCTATGACAAGAGTAGTTTTCTGGTAAGAAGAGTCACTATTGTGCTCCTTTGTCATACACAGGGCAAATAGCACTCGCGTCTGTTCCCAGCATGTACAGTGTATTGGACTGAGGAGGATCTACTGTTCTTGACAGTTTCCTAAGCAGAGTTGAACTAGATATGGCCCGTGTGTGTAGGAAGCACAGTTCTTTTGTTCTGAGCAAGCTTACTGTTCAGACCAAATAGGAAACACAGTAGAGTAGAAGAGTGCTCTTTTCTCAAAAGCAGAGTGTGTTTCTTTGTAAGGCGAGCTAGTATTTGTTTCACAGTCCTAAATGGAGTTGAATCACATGCAGTTTTTGGTTTCCTCGAGCAAGAGTTGTTTTCTGGTAAGAAGAGTCACTATTGCACTCCCGTTGACATACACAGGGCAAATAGCACTGGCGTCTGTTCCCAGCATGTACAGTGTACTGGACTGAAGAGGATCTACTGTTCTTGTCAGTTTTTTAAGGAGAGTTGAACTAGATATGGCCCGTGTGTGTAGGAAGCACAGTTCTTTTGTTCTGAGCAAGCCCACTCTTCGTCCTGTATAGGAAACACAGTAGAGTAGAAGAGTGCTCTTTCTCAAAAGCAGAGTGTGTTTCTTGTAAGGAGAGTTAGCATTTGTTTCCCAGTCCTAAATGGAGTTGAATCACATGCAGTTGTTGGTCCCAGGTGCAAGAGTGTTGTTTTCTGGTAAGGAAAGTCACTATTGCGCTCCCATTGCCATACACAGTACAAATAGCACTCGCGTCTGTTGCCAGCAAGTACAGTGTATTGGACTGAAGAGGAGCTACTGTTCTTGTCAGTTTCCTAAGCACAGTTGAACTAGATATGGCCCGTGTGTGTAGGAAGCACAGTTTCCTTTGTTCTGAGCAAGCTCACTGTTCGCACCCAATAGGAAACACAGTAGAGTAGAAGAGTGCTCTTTTCTCAAAAGCAGAGTGTGTTTTCTTGTAAGGCGAGCTACAATTTGTTTCCCAGTCCTAAATGGTGTTGAATCACATGCAGTTTCTGGTCCTAAGAGCAAGAGTAGTTTTCTGGTAAGAAGAGTCACTATTGTGCTCCCATTGTCATACACAGGGCAAATAGCACTGGCGTCTGTTCCCAGCCTGTACACTGTATTGGACTGAAGAGGATCTATTGTACTTGTCAGTTTCCTAAGCAGAGTTGAACTAGATATAGCCGTGTGTGTAGGAAGCACAGTTCTTTTTTTCTGAGCAAGCTCACTGTTCTGGCCCTATAGGAAACACAATAGAGTAGAAGAGTGCTCTTTTCTCAAAAGCAGAGTGTGTTTCTTGTAAGGCGACCTAGCTTTTTTTTCCCCAGTTCTAAACGGAGTTGAATCACATGCAGTTTCTGGTTTTTCAAGCAAGAGTTGTTTTCTTGTAAGAAGAGTAACTATTGCGCTCCCATTGTCATACACAGGGCAAATAGCACTGGCGACTGTTCCCAGCATGTACAGTGTATTGGACTGAAGAAGATCTACTGTTCTTGTCAGTATGCTAAGCAGAATTGAACTAGATATGGCCGTGTGTGTAGGAAGCACAGTTCTTTTGTTCTGAGGAAGCTCAATGTTCTGGCACTATAGGAAACACAGAAGAGTAGAAGAGTGCTATTTTCTCAAAAGCAGAGTGTGTTTCTTGTAAGGCGAGCTAGCGTTTGTTTCCCATTCCTAAATGGAATTGAAACACATGCAGTTTCTGGTCCTATGATCAAGAGTTGTTTTCTGGTAAGAAGAGTCACTATTGCGTTCCCATTGTCATTCACAGGGCAAATAGCACTGGCGTCTGTTCCCAGCATGTACAGTGTATTGGACTGAGGAGGATCTACTGTTCTTGTCAGTATGCTAAGCAGAGTTGAACTAGATATGGCCCGTGTGTGTAGGAAGCACAGTTCTTTTGTTCTGAGCAAGCTTACTCTTCAGACCACATAGGAAACACAGTAGAGAAGAAGAGTGCTCTTTTCTCAAAAGCAGAGTGTGTTTCTTTTAAGGCGAGCTAGTGTTTGTTTCCCAGTCCCAAATGGAGTTGAATCACATGCAGTTGTTGGTCCCACGAGCAAGAGTTGTGTTCTGGTAAGGAAAGTCACTATTGCGCTCCCATTGCCATACACAGTGCAAATAGCACTCGTGTCTTTTGCCAGCAACTACAGTGTATTGGACTGAAGAGGAGCTACTGTTCTTGTCAGTTGGCTAACCAGAATTGAACTAGATATGGCCGTGTGTGTAGGAAGCACAGTTCTTTTCTTCTGAGGAAGCTCACTGTTCAAACCCCATAGGAAACACAGTAGAGTAGAAGAGTGCTCTTTTCTTCAAAAGCAGAGTGTGTTTCTTGTAAGGCGAGCTAGCGTTTGTTTCCCAGTCCTAAATGGAGTTGAATCACATGCAGTTTGTGGTCCTACGAGCAAGAGTTGTTTTCTGGTAGGAAGAGTCACTATTGTGCTCCTTTGTCATACACAGGGCAAATAGCACTTGCGTCTGTTCCCAGCATGTACAGTGTATTGGACTGAAGAGGATCTACTGTTCTTGTCAGTTTCATAAGCAGAATTGAAATAGATATGGCCGTGTGTGAAGGAAGCACAGTTCTTTTCTTCTGAGCAAGCTCACTGTTCTGGCCCTATAGGAAACACAGTAGAGTAGAAGAGTGATCTTTTCTCAAAAGCAGAGCGTGTTTCTTGTAATGTGAGCTAGCATTTGTTTCCCAGTCCTAAATGGCGTTGAATCACATGCAGTTTCTGGTTCTATGACAAGAGTAGTTTTCTGGTAAGAAGAGTCACTATTGTGCTCCCATTGTCATACACAGAGCAAATAGCACTCGCGTCTGTTCCCAGCATGTACAGTGAATTGGACTGAAGAGGGTCTAATGTTCTTGTCAGTTTCCTAAGCAGAGTTGAACTAGATATGGCCCGTGTGTGTAGGAAGCACAGTTCTTTTGTTCTGAGCAAGCTTACTGTTCAGACCCCATAAAAAACACAGTAGAGTAGAAGAGTGCTCTTTTCTCAAAAGCAGAGTGTGTTTCTTGTAAGGCGAGCTAGTATTTGTTTCCCAGTCCTAAATGGAGTTGAATCACATGCAATTTCTGGTTCTTCGAGCAAGAGTTGTTTTCTGGTAAGAAGAGTCACTATTGCACTCCCATTGACATACACAGGGCAAATAGCCCTGGCGTCTGTTCCCAGCATGTACAGTGTATTGGACTGAAGAGGATCTACTGTTCTTGTCAGTTTTCTAAGGAGAGTTGAACTAGATATGGCCCGTGTGTGTAGGAAGAACAGTTCTTTTTTTCTGAGCAAGCTCACTCTTCGTCCCTATAGGAAACACAGTAGAGTAGAAGAGTGCTCTTTTCTCAAAAGCAGAGTGTGTTTCTTGTAAGGGGAGCTAGCGTTTATTTCCCAGTCCTAAATGGAGTTGAATCACATGCAGTTTCTGGTTTTTCGAGCAAGAGTTGTTTTCTGGTAAGAAGAGTAACTATTGCGCTCCCATTGTCATACACAGGGCAAATAGCACTGGCGACTGTTCCCAGCATGTACAGTGTATTGGACTGAAGAGGATCTACTGTTCTTGTCAGTTGGCTAATCAGAATTGAACTAGATATGGCCGTGTGTGTAGGAAGCACAGTTCTTTTCTTCTGAGGAAGCTCACTGTTCAAACCCCATAGGAAACACAGTAGAGTAGAAGAGTGCTCTTTTCTCAAAAGCAGAGTGTGTTTCTTGTAAGGCGAGCTAGCGTTTGTTTCCCAGTCCTAAATGGAGTTGAATCACATGCAGTTTCTGGTCCTACGAGCAAGAGTTGTTTTCTGGTAAGAAGAGTCACTATTGCGTTCCCATTGTCATTCATAGGGCAAATGCACTGGCGTGTGTTCCAGCATGTACAGTGTATTGGACTTAAGGGGATCTACTGTTCTTGTCAGTTTCCTAAGCAGAGTTGAACTAGATATAGCCCGTGTGTGTAGGAAGCACAGTTCTTTTGTTCTGAGCAAGCTCACTGTTCTGGCCCTATAGGAAACACAGAACAGTAGAAGAGTACTCTTTTCTCAAAAGCAGAGAGTGTTTCTTGTAAGGCGAGCTAGCGTTTGTTTCCCAGTCCTAAATGGAGTTGAATCACATGCAGTTTGTGGTCCTACGAGCAAGAGTTGTTTTCTGGTAAGAAGAGTCACTATTGTGCTCCCTTTGTCAAACACAGGGCAAATAGCACTGGCGTCTGTTCCCAGCATGTACAGTGTATTGGACTGAAGAGGATCTACTGTTCTTGTCAGTTTGCTAAGCAGAATTGAAATAGATATGGCCGTGTGTAGGAAGCACAGTTCTTTTGTTCTGAGCAAGCTCACTGTTCTGGCCCTAAAGGAAACACAGTAGAGTAGATGAGTGATCTTTTCTCATAAGCAGAGTGTGTTTCTTGTAAGGCGAGCTAGCGTTTGTTTTCCAGTCCTAAATGGCGTTGAATCACATGCAGTTTCTGGTTCTATGAGCAAGAGTAGTTTTCTGGTAAGAAGAGTCACTATTGCGCTCACATTGTCAAACATAGTGCAAATAGCACTCGTGTCTGTTCCCAGCATGTACAGTGTATTGGACTGAAGAGGATCTACTGTTCTTGTCAGTTTCCTAAGCAGTGTTGAACTAGATATGGCCCGTGTGTGTAGGAAGCACAGTTCTTTTGTTCTGAGCAAGCTTACTGTTCAGACCCCATAGGAAACACAGTAGAGTAGAAGAGTGCTCTTTTCTCAAAAGCAGAGTGTGTTTCTTTTAAGGCGAGCTAGTGTTTGTTTCCCAGTCCTAAATGGAGTTGAATCCCATGCAGTTTCTGGTCCTATGAGCAAGAGTTGTTTTCTGGTAAGAAGAGTCACTATTGCGCTCCCATTTTCATACAAAGGGCAAATAGCACTGGCGTCTGTTCCCAGCATGTACAGTGTATTGGACTGAAGAGGATCTACTGTTCTTGTCAGTTGGCTAACCAGAATTGAACTAGATATGGCCGTGTGTAGGAAGCACAGTTCTTTTGTTCTGAGCAAGCTTACTGTTCAGACCACATAGGAAACACAGTAGAGTAGAAGAGTGCTCTTTTCTCAAAAGCAGAGTGTGTTTCTTGTAAGGGGAGCTAGCGTTTGTTTCCCAGTCCTAAATGGAGTTGAATCACATGCAGTTGTTGGTCCCAGGAGCAAGAGTTGTTTTCTGGTAAGGAAAGTCACTATTGCGCTCCCATTGCCATACACAGTGCAAATAGCACTCGCGTCTGTTGCCAGCAAGTACAGTGTATTGGACTGAAGAGGAGCTACTGTTCTTGACAGTTTCCTAAGCACAGTTGAACTAGATATGGCCCGTGGGTGGAGGAAGCACAGTTCTTTTGTTCCGAGCAAGCTCACTGTTCGAACACAATAGGAAACACAGTAGAGTAGAAGAGTGCTCTTTTCTCAAAAGCAGAGTGTGTTTCTTGTAAGGCGAGCTAGCGTTTGTTTCCTAGTCCTAAATGGTGTTGAATCACATGCAGTTTCTAGTCCTAAGAGCAAGATTTGTTTTCTGGTAAGAAGAGTCACTATTGTGCTCCCATTGTCATACACAGGGCAAATAGCACTGGCGTCTGTTCCCAGACTGTACACTGTATTGGACTGAAGAGGATCTATTTTTCTTGTCAGTTTCCTAAGCAGAGTTGAACTAGATATAGCCCGTGTGTGTAGGAAGCACAGTTCTTTTGTTCTGAGCAAGCTCACTGTTCTGGCCCTATAGGAAACACAATAGAGTAAAGAGTGCTCTTTTCTCAAAAGCAGAGTGTGTTTCTTGTAAGGCAACCTAGCTTTTTTTCCCAGTCCTAAATGGAGTTGAATCACGTGCAGTTTCTGGTTTTTCGAGCAAGAGTTGTTTTCTGGTAAGAAGAGTAACTATTGTGCTCCCATTGTCATACACAGGGCATATAGCACTGGTGACTGTTCCCAGCATGTACAGTGTATTGGACTGAAGAAGATCTACTGTTCTTGTCAGTTGGCTAAGCAGAATTGAACTAGATATGGCCGTGTGTGTAGGAAGCACAGTTCTTTTCTTCTGAGGAAGCTCACTGTTCAAACCCCATAGGAAACACAGTAGAGTAGAAGAGTGCTCTTTTCTCAAAAGCAGAGTGTGTTTCTTGTAAGGCAAGCTAGCGTTTGTTTCCCAGTCCTAAATGGAGTTGAATCACATGTAGTTTCTGGTCCTACGAGCAAGAGTTGTTTTCTGGTAAGAAGAGTCACTATTGCGTTCCCATTGTCATTCATAGGGCAAATGCACTGGCGTGTGTTCCAGCATGTACAGTGTATTGGACTTAAGGGGATCTACTGTTCTTGTCAGTTTCCTAAGCAGAGTTGAACTAGATATAGCCCGTGTGTGTAGGAAGCACAGTTCTTTTGTTCTGAGCAAGCTCACTCTTCTGGCCCTGTAGGAAACACAGAACAGTAGAAGAGTACTCTTTTCTCAAAAGCAGAGAGTGTTTCTTGTAAGGCGAGCTAGCGTTTGTTTCCCAGTCCTAAATGGAGTTGAATCACATGCAGTTTGTGGTCCTACGAGCAAGAGTTGTTTTCTGGTAAGAAGAGTCACTATTGTGCTCCCTTTGTCAAACACAGGGCAAATAGCACTGGCGTCTGTTCCCAGCATGTACAGTGTATTGGACTGAAGAGGATCTACTGTTCTTGTCAGTTTGCTAAGCAGAATTGAAATAGATATGGCCGTGTGTAGGAAGCACAGTTCTTTTGTTCTGAGCAAGCTCACTGTTCTGGCCCTATAGGAAACACAGTAGAGTAGATGAGTGATCTTTTCTCAAAAGCAGAGTGTGTTTCTTGTAAGGCGAGCTAGCGTTTGTTTCCCAGTCCTAAATGGCGTTGAATCACATGCAGTTTCTGGTTCTATGAGCAAGAGTAGTTTTCTGGTAAGAAGAGTCACTATTGCGCTCACATTGTCATACATAGTGCAAATAGCACTCGTGTCTGTTCCCAGCATGTACAGTGTATTGGACTGAAGAGGATCTACTGTTCTTGTCAGTTTCCTAAGCAGTGTTGAACTAGATATGGCCCGTGTGTGTAGGAAGCACAGTTCTTTTGTTCTGAGCAAGCTTACTGTTCAGACCCCATAGGAAACACAGTAGAGTAGAAGAGTGCTCTTTTCTCAAAAGCAGAGTGTGTTTCTTTTAAGGCGAGCTAGTGTTTGTTTCCCAGTCCTAAATGGAGTTGAATCCCATGCAGTTTCTGGTCCTATGAGCAAGAGTTGTTTTCTGGTAAGAAGAGTCACTATTGTGCTCCCATTGTCATACACAGGGCAAATAGCACTGGCGTCTGTTCCCAGCCTGTACACTGTATTGGACTGAAGAGGATCTATTTTTCTTGTCAGTTTCCTAAGCAGAGTTGAACTAGATATAGCCCGTGTGTGTAGGAAGCACAGTTCTTTTTTTCTGAGCAAGCTCACTGTTCTGGCCCTAAAGGAAACACAGTAGAGTAGAAGAGTGATCTTTTCTCAAAAGCAGAGTGTGTTTCTTGTAAGGCGAGCTAGCATTTGTTTCCCAGTCCTAAATGGCGTTGAATCACATGCAGTTTCTGGTTCTATGAGCAAGAGTAGTTTTCTGGTAAGAAGAGTCACTATTGTGCTCCCAGTGTCATACACAGGACAAATAGCACTCGTGTCTGTTCCCAGCATGTACAGTGTATTGGACTGAAGAGGGTCTAATGTTCTTGTCAGTTTCCTAAGCAGAGTTGAACTAGATATGGCCCGTGTGTGTAGGAAGCACTGTTCTTTTGTTCTGAGCAAGCTTACTGTTCAGACCCCATAGGAAATACTGTAGAGTAGAAGAGTGCTCTTTTCTCAAAAGCAGAGTGTGTTTCTTGTAAGGGGAGCTAGCGTTTGTTTCCAAGTCCTAAATGGAGTTGAATCACATGCAGTTGTTGGTCCCAGGAGCAAGAGTTGTTTTCTGGTAAGGAAAGTCACTATTGCGCTCCCATTGCCATACACAGTACAAATAGCACTCGCGTCTGTTGCCAGCAAGTACAGTGTATTGGACTGAAGAGGAGCTACTGTTCTTGTCAGTTTCCTATGCAGAGTTGAACTAGATATGGCCCGTGTGTGTAGGAAGCACAGTTCTTTTGTTCTGAGCAAGCTCACTGTTCTGGCCCTATAGGGAACACAATAGAGTAGAAGAGTGCTCTTTTCTCAAAAGCAGAGTGTGTTTCTTGTAAGGCGACCTAGCTTTTTTTTTTCCCAGTCCTAAATGGAGTTGAATCACATGCAGTTTCTGGTTTTTCGAGCAAGAGTTGTTTTCTTGTAAGAAGAGTAACTATTGTGCTCCCATTGTCATTCACAGGGCAGATAGCACTGGCGACTGTTCCCAGCATGTACAGTGTATTGGACTGAAGAAGATCTACTGTTCTTGTCAGTTTGCTAAGCAGAATTGAACTAGATATGGCCATGTGTGTAGGAAGCACAGTTCTTTTGTTCTGAGGAAGTTCAATGTTCTGGCCCTATAGGAAACACAGTAGAGTAGAAGAGTGCTCTTTTCTCAAAAGCAGAGTGTGTTTCTTTTAAGGCGAGCTAGTGTTTGTTTCCCAGTCCTAAATGGAGTTGAATCCCATGCAGTTTCTGGTCCTATGAGCAAGAGTTGTTTTCTGGTAAGAAGAGTCACTATTGCGTTCCCATTGTCATTCATAGGGCAAATGCACTGGCGTGTGTTCCAGCATGTACAGTGTATTGGACTTAAGGGGATCTACTGTTCTTGTCAGTTTCCTAAGCAGAGTTGAACTAGATATAGCCCGTGTGTGTAGGAAGCACAGTTCTTTTGTTCTGAGCAAGCTCACTCTTCTGGCCCTGTAGGAAACACAGAACAGTAGAAGAGTACTCTTTTCTCAAAAGCAAAGAGTGTTTCTTGTAAGGCGAGCTAGCGTTTGTTTCCCAGTCCTAAATGGAGTTGAATCACATGCAGTTTGTGGTCCTACGAGCAAGAGTTGTTTTCTGGTAAGAAGAGTCACTATTGTGCTCCCTTTGTCAAACACAGGGCAAATAGCACTGGCGTCTGTTCCCAGCATGTACAGTGTATTGGACTGAAGAGGATCTACTGTTCTTGTCAGTTTGCTAAGCAGAATTGAAATAGATATGGCCGTGTGTAGGAAGCACAGTTCTTTTGTTCTGAGCAAGCTCACTGTTCTGGCCCTATAGGAAACACAGTAGAGTAGATGAGTGATCTTTTCTCAAAAGCAGAGTGTGTTTCTTGTAAGGCGAGCTAGCGTTTGTTTCCCAGTCCTAAATGGCGTTGAATCACATGCAGTTTCTGGTTCTATGAGCAAGAGTAGTTTTCTGGTAAGAAGAGTCACTATTGTGCTCCCACTGTCATACACAGGACAAATAGCACTCGTGTCTGTTCCCAGCATGTACAGTGTATTGGACTGAAGAGGATCTACTGTTCTTGTCAGTTTCCTAAGCAGTGTTGAACTAGATATGGCCCGTGTGTGTAGGAAGCACAGTTCTTTTGTTCTGAGCAAGCTTACTGTTCAGACCCCATAGGAAACACAGTAGAGTAGAAGAGTGCTCTTTTCTCAAAAGCAGAGTGTGTTTCTTTTAAGGCGAGCTAGTGTTTGTTTCCCAGTCCTAAATGGAGTTGAATCCCATGCAGTTTCTGGTCCTATGAGCAAGAGTTGTTTTCTGGTAAGAAGAGTCACTATTGTGCTCCCATTGTCATACACAGGGCAAATAGCACTGGCGTCTGTTCCCAGCCTGTACACTGTATTGGACTGAAGAGGATCTATTTTTCTTGTCAGTTTCCTAAGCAGAGTTGAACTAGATATAGCCCGTGTGTGTAGGAAGCACAGTTCTTTTTTTCTGAGCAAGCTCACTGTTCTGGCCCTATAGGAAACACAGTAGAGTAGAAGAGTGATCTTTTCTCAAAAGCAGAGTGTGTTTCTTGTAAGGCGAGCTAGCATTTGTTTCCCAGTCCTAAATGGCGTTGAATCACATGCAGTTTCTGGTTCTATGAGCAAGAGTAGTTTTCTGGTAAGAAGAGTCACTATTGTGCTCCCACTGTCATACACAGGACAAATAGCACTCGTGTCTGTTCCCAGCATGTACAGTGTATTGGACTGAAGAGGGTCTAATGTTCTTGTCAGTTTCCTAAGCAGAGTTGAACTAGATATGGCCCGTGTGTGTAGGAAGCACTGTTCTTTTGTTCTGAGCAAGCTTACTGTTCAGACCCCATAGGAAATACTGTAGAGTAGAAGAGTGCTCTTTTCTCAAAAGCAGAGTGTGTTTCTTGTAAGGGGAGCTAGCGTTTGTTTCCAAGTCCTAAATGGAGTTGAATCACATGCAGTTGTTGGTCCCAGGAGCAAGAGTTGTTTTCTGGTAAGGAACGTCACTATTGCGCTCCCATTGCCATACACAGTACAAATAGCACTCGCGTCTGTTGCCAGCAAGTACAGTGTATTGGACTGAAGAGGAGCTACTGTTCTTGTCAGTTTCCTATGCAGAGTTGAACTAGATATGGCCCGTGTGTGTAGGAAGCACAGTTCTTTTGTTCTGAGCAAGCTCACTGTTCTGGCCCTATAGGGAACACAATAGAGTAGAAGAGTGCTCTTTTCTCAAAAGCAGAGTGTGTTTCTTGTAAGGCGACCTAGCTTTTTTTTTTCCCAGTCCTAAATGGAGTTGAATCACATGCAGTTTCTGGTTTTTCGAGCAAGAGTTGTTTTCTTGTAAGAAGAGTAACTATTGTGCTCCCATTGTCATTCACAGGGCAGATAGCACTGGCGACTGTTCCCAGCATGTACAGTGTATTGGACTGAAGAAGATCTACTGTTCTTGTCAGTTTGCTAAGCAGAATTGAACTAGATATGGCCATGTGTGTAGGAAGCACAGTTCTTTTGTTCTGAGGAAGTTCAATGTTCTGGCCCTATAGGAAACACAGTAGAGTAGAAGAGTGCTCTTTTCTCAAAAGCAGAGTGTGTTTCTTTTAAGGCGAGCTAGTGTTTGTTTCCCAGTCCTAAATGGAGTTGAATCCCATGCAGTTTCTGGTCCTATGAGCAAGAGTTGTTTTCTGGTAAGAAGAGTCACTATTGCGCTCCCATTTTCATACAAAGGGCAAATAGCACTGGCGTCTGTTCCCAGCATGTACAGTGTATTGGACTGAAGAGGATCTACTGTTCTTGTCAGTTGGCTAACCAGAATTGAACTAGATATGGCCGTGTGTAGGAAGCACAGTTCTTTTGTTCTGAGCAAGCTTACTGTTCAGACCACATAGGAAACACAGTAGAGTAGAAGAGTGCTCTTTTCTCAAAAGCAGAGTGTGTTTCTTGTAAGGGGAGCTAGCGTTTGTTTCCCAGTCCTAAATGGAGTTGAATCACATGCAGTTGTTGGTCCCAGGAGCAAGAGTTGTTTTCTGGTAAGGAAAGTCACTATTGCGCTCACATTGCCATACACAGTGCAAATAGCACTCGCGTCTGTTGCCAGCATGTACAGTGTATTGGTCTGAAGAGGAGCTACTGTTCTTGACAGTTTCCTAAGCACAGTTGAACTAGATATGGCCCGTGTGTGGAGGAAGCACAGTTCTTTTGTTCCGAGCAAGCTCACTGTTCGGACCCAATAGGAAACACAGTAGAGTAGAAGAGTGCTCTTTTCTCAAAAGCAGAGTGTGTTTCTTGTAAGGCGAGCTAGCGTTTGTTTCCCAGTCCTAAATGGTGTTGAATCACATGCAGTTTCTAGTCCTAAGAGCAAGATTTGTTTTCTGGTAAGAAGAGTCACTATTGTGCTCCCATTGTCATACACAGGGCAAATAGCACTGGCGTCTGTTCCCAGCCTGTACACTGTATTGGACTGAAGAGGATCTATTTTTCTTGTCAGTTTCCTAAGCAGAGTTGAACTAGATATAGCCCGTGTGTGTAGCAAGCACAGTTCTTTTGTTCTGAGCAAGCTCACTGTTCTGGCCCTATAGGAAACACAATAGAGTAAAGAGTGCTCTTTTCTCAAAAGCAGAGTGTGTTTCTTGTAAGGCAACCTAGCTTTTTTTCCCAGTCCTAAATGGAGTTGAATCACGTGCAGTTTCTGGTTTTTCGAGCAAGAGTTGTTTTCTGGTAAGAAGAGTAACTATTGTGCTCCCATTGTCATACACAGGGCATATAGCACTGGTGACTGTTCCCAGCATGTACAGTGTATTGGACTGAAGAAGATCTACTGTTCTTGTCAGTTGGCTAAGCAGAATTGAACTAGATATGGCCGTGTGTGTAGGAAGCACAGTTCTTTCCTTCTGAGGAAGCTCACTGTTCAAACCCCATAGGAAACACAGTAGAGTAGAAGAGTGCTCTTTTCTCAAAAGCAGAGTGTGTTTCTTGTAAGGCGAGCTAGCGTTTGTTTCCCAGTCCTAAATGGAGTTGAATCACATGTAGTTTCTGGTCCCACGAGCAAGAGTTGTTTTCTGGTAAGAAGAGTCACTATTGCGTTCCCATTGTCATTCATAGGGCAAATGCACTGGCGTGTGTTCCAGCATGTACAGTGTATTGGACTTAAGGGGATCTACTGTTCTTGTCAGTTTCCTAAGCAGAGTTGAACTAGATATAGCCCGTGTGTGTAGGAAGCACAGTTCTTTTGTTCTGAGCAAGCTCACTCTTCTGGCCCTGTAGGAAACACAGAACAGTAGAAGAGTACTCTTTTCTCAAAAGCAGAGAGTGTTTCTTGTAAGGCGAGCTAGCGTTTGTTTCCCAGTCCTAAATGGAGTTGAATCACATGCAGTTTGTGGTCCTACGAGCAAGAGTTGTTTTCTGGTAAGAAGAGTCACTATTGTGCTCCCTTTGTCAAACACAGGGCAAATAGCACTGGCGTCTGTTCCCAGCATGTACAGTGTATTGGACTGAAGAGGATCTACTGTTCTTGTCAGTTTGCTAAGCAGAATTGAAATAGATATGGCCGTGTGTAGGAAGCACAGTTCTTTTGTTCTGAGCAAGCTCACTGTTCTGGCCCTATAGGAAACACAGTAGAGTAGATGAGTGATCTTTTCTCAAAAGCAGAGTGTGTTTCTTGTAAGGCGAGCTAGCGTTTGTTTCCCAGTCCTAAATGGTGTTGAATCACATGCAGTTTCTGGTTCTATGAGCAAGAGTAGTTTTCTGGTAAGAAGAGTCACTATTGTGCTCCCACTGTCATACACAGGACAAATAGCACTCGTGTCTGTTCCCAGCATGTACAGTGTATTGGACTGAAGAGGGTCTAATGTTCTTGTCAGTTTCCTAAGCAGAGTTGAACTAGATATGGCCCGTGTGTGTAGGAAGCACTGTTCTTTTGTTCTGAGCAAGCTTACTGTTCAGACCCCATAGGAAACACTGTAGAGTAGAAGAGTGCTCTTTTCTCAAAAGCAGAGTGTGTTTCTTGTAAGGGGAGCTAGAGTTTGTTTCCAAGTCCTAAATGGAGTTGAATCACATGCAGTTGTTGGTCCCAGGAGCAAGAGTTTTTTTCTGGTAAGGAAAGTCACTATTGCGCTCCCATTGCCATACACAGTACAAATAGCACTCGCGTCTGTTGCCAGCAAGTACAGTGTATTGGACTGAAGAGGAGCTACTGTTCTTCTCAGTTTCCTATGCAGAGTTGAACTAGATATGGCCCGTGTGTGTAGGAAGCACAGTTCTTTTGTTCTGAGCAAGCTCACTGTTCTGGCCCTATAGGGAACACAATAGAGTAGAAGAGTGCTCTTTTCTCAAAAGCAGAGTGTGTTTCTTGTAAGGCGACCTAGCTTTTTTTTTCCCAGTCCTAAATGGAGTTGAATCACATGCAGTTTCTCGTTTTTCGAGCAAGAGTTGTTTTCTTGTAAGAAGAGTAACTATTGTGCTCCCATTGTCATTCACAGGGCAGATAGCACTGGCGACTGTTCCCAGCATGTACAGTGTATTGGACTGAAGAAGATCTACTGTTCTTGTCAGTTTGCTAAGCAGAATTGAACTAGATATGGCCATGTGTGTAGGAAGCACAGTTCTTTTGTTCTGAGGAAGTTCAATGTTCTGGCCCTATAGGAAACACAGTAGAGTAGAAGAGTGCTCTTTTCTCAAAAGCAGAGTGTGTTTCTTGTAAGGCGAGCTAGCGTTTGTTTCCCAGTCCTAAGTGGAGTTGAAACACATGCAGTTTCTCGTCCTATGAGCAAGAGTTGTTTTCTGGTAAGAAGAGTCACTATTGCGTTCCCTTTGTCATTCACAGGGCAAATAGCACTGCCGTATGTTCCCAGCATGTACAGTGTATTGGACTGAAGAGGATCGACTGTTCTTGTCAGTTTCCTAAGCAGAGTTGAACTAGATATAGCCTGTATGTGTAGGAAGCACAGTTCGTTTTTTCTGAGCAAGCTCACTGTTCTGGCCCTATAGGAAAAACATTAGAGTAGAAGAGTGCTCTTTTCTCAAAAGCAGAGTGTGTTTCTTGTAAGGCGAGCTAGCATTTGTTTCCCAGTACTAAATGGAGTTGAATCACATGCAGTTTCTGGTCCTACGAGCAAGAGTCGTTTTCTGGTAAGAAGAGTCACTATTGTGCTCCCTTTGTCATACACAGGGCAAATAGCACTGGCAACTGTTCCCAGCATGTACAGTGTATTGGACTGAAGAGGATCTACTGTTCTTGTCAGTTTCCTAAGGAGAGTTGAACTAGATATGGCCCGTGGGTGTAGGAAGCACAGTTCTTTTATTCTGAGCAAGCTCACTGTTCTGGCCCTATAGGAAACACAGTAGAGTTGAAGAGTGTTCTTTTCTCAAAAGCAGAGTGTGTTTCTTGTAAGGAGAGCTAGCGTTTGTTTCCCAGTCCTAAATGGAGTTGAATCACATGCAATTGTTAGTCCCACAGGCAAGAGTTGTTTTCTGGTAAGGAAAGTCACTATTGCGCTCCCATTGCCATACACAGTGCAAATAGCACTCGCGTCTGTTGCCAGCAAGTACAGTGTATTGGACTGAAGAGGAGCTACTGTTCTTGTCAGTTTCCTAAGCACAGTTGAACTAGATATGGCCCGTGTGTGGAGGAAGCACAGTTCTTTTGTTCTGAGCAAGCTCACGGTTCTGGCCCTATAGGAAACACAGTAGAGTAGAAGAGTCATCTTTTCTCAAAAGCAGAGTGTGTTTCTTGTAAGGCGAGCTAGCATTTGTTTCCCAGTCCTAAATGGTGTTGAATCACATGCAGTTTCTGGTTCTATGAGCAAGAGTAGTTTTCTGGTAAGAAGAGTCACTATTGTGCTCCCATTGTCATACACAGGGCAAATAGCACTCGCGTCTGTTCCCAGCATGTACAGTGTATTGGACTGAAGAGGGTCTAATGTTCTTGTCAGTTTCCTAAGCAGAGTTGAACTAGATATGGCCCGTGTGTGTAGGAAGCACAGTTCTTTTGTTCTGAGCAAGGTTACTGTTCAGACCCCATAGGAAACACAGTAGAGTAGAAGAGTGCTCTTTTCTCAAAAGCAGAGTGTGTTTCTTGTAAGGCGAGCTAGTATTTGTTTCCCAGTCCTAAATGGAGTTGAATCACATGCAGTTTCTGGTTCTTCGAGCAAGAGTTGTTTTCTGGTAAGAAGAGTCACTATTGCACTCCCATTGACATACAAAGGCAAATAGCACTGGCGTCTGTTCCCAGCATGTACAGTGTATTGTACTGAAGAGGATCTACTGTTCTTGTCAGTTTCCTAAGGAGAGTTAAACTAGATATGGCCCGTGTGTGTAGGAAGAACAGTTCTTTTTTTCTGAGCAAGCTCACTCTTCGTCCCTATAGGAAACACAGTAGAGTATAAGAGTGCTCTTTTCTCAAAAGCAGAGTGTGTTTCTTGTAAGGGGAACTTGCGTTTGTTTCCCAGTCCTAAATGGAGTTGAATCACATGCAGTTGTTGGTCCCAGGAGCAAGAGTTGTTTTCTGGTAAGGAAAGTCACTATTGAGTTCCCATTGCCATACACAGTACAAATAGCACTCGCGTCTGTTGCCAGCAAGTACAGTGTATTGGATTGAAGAGGAGCTACTGTTCTTGTCAGTTTCCTATGCAGAGTTGAACTAGATATGGCCCGTGTGTGTAGGAAGCACAGTTCTTTTGTTCTGAGCAAGCTCACTGTTCGGACCCAATAGGAAACACAGTAGAGTAGAAGAGTGCTGTTTTCTCAAAAGCAGAGTGTGTTTCTTGTAAGGCGAGCTAGTATTTGTTTCCCAGTCCTAAATGGAGTTGAATCACATGCAGTTTCTGGTTCTTCGAGCAAGAGTTGTTTTCTGGTAAGAAGAGTCACTATTGCACTCCCATTGACATAGAAAGGAAAATAGCACTGGCGTCTGTTCCCAGCATGTACATTGTATTGGACTGAAGAGGATCTACTGTTCTTGTCAATTTCCTAAGGAGAGTTGAACTAGATATGGCCCGTGTGTGTAGGAAGAACAGTTCTTTTTTTCTGAGCAAGCTCACTCTTTGTCCCTATAGGAAACACAGTAGAGTAGAAGAGTGCTCTTTTCTCAAAAGCAGAGTGTGTTTCTTGTAAGGGGAACTAGCGTTTGTTTCCCAGTCCTAAATGGAGTTGAATCACATGCAGTTGTTGGTCCCAGGAGCAAGAGTTGTTTTCTGGTAAGGAAAGTCACCATTGAGCTCCCATTGCCATACACAGTACAAATAGCACTCGCGTCTGTTGCCAGCAAGTACAGTGTATTCGACTGAAGAGGAGATACTGTTCTTGTCAGTTTCCTATGCAGAGTTGAACTAGATATGGCCCGTGTGTGTAGGAAGCACAGTTCTTTTGTTCTGAGCAAGCTCACTGTTCGGACCCAATAGGAAACACAGTAGAGTAGAAGAGTGCTCTTTTCTCAAAAGCAGAGTGTGTTTCTTGTAAGGCGAGCTAGCGTTTGTTTCCTAGTCCTAAATGGTGTTGAATCAAATGCAGTTTCTGGTCCTAAGGGCAAGAGATGTTTTCTGGTAAGAAGAGTCACTATTGTGCTCCCATTGTCATAAACAGGGCAAATAGCACTGGCGTCTGTTCCCAGCCATTACACTGTATTGGACTGAAGAGGATCTACTGTTCTTGTCAGTTTGCTAAGCAGAATTGAACTAGATATGGCCATGTGTGTAGGAAGCACAGTTCTTTTGTTCTGAGGAAGTTCAATGTTCTGGCCCTATAGGAAACACAGTAGAGTAGAAGAGTGCTCTTTTCTCAAAAGCAGAGTGTGTTTCTTGTAAGGCGAGCTAGCGTTTGTTTCCCAGTCCTAAATGGAGTTGAAACACATGCAGTTTCTGGTCCTACGAGCAAGAGTTGTTTTCTGGTAAGAAGAGTCACTATTGCATTCCCCTTGTCATTCACAGGGCAAATAGCACTGCCGTCTGTTCCTAGCATGTACAGTGTATTGGACTGAAGAGGATCTACTGTTCTTGTCAGTTTCCTAAGCAGAGTTGAACTAGATATAGCCTGTATGTGTAGGAAGCACAGTTCGTTTTTTCTGAGCAAGCTCACTGTTCTGGCCCTATAGGAAACACATTAGAGTAGAAGAGTGCTCTTTTCTCAAAAGCAGAGTGTGTTTCTTGTAAGGCAAGCTAGCATTTGTTTCCCAGTCCTAAATGGAATTGAATCACATGCAATTGTTAGTCCCACGAGCAAGAGTTGTTTTCTGGTAAGGAAAGTCACTATTGCGCTCCCATTGCCATACACAGTGCAAATAGCACTCGCGTCTGTTGTCAGCAAGTACAGTGTATTGGACTGAAGAGGAGCTACTGTTCTTGTCAGTTTCTTAAGCACAGTTGAACTAGATATGGCCCGTGTGTGGAGGAAGCACAGTTCTTTTGTTCTGAGCAAGCTCACTGTTCGGACCCAATAGGAAACACAGTAGAGTAGAAGACTGCTCTTTTCTCAAAAGCAGAGTGTGTTTCTTGTAAGGCGAGCTAGCATTTATTTCCCATACCTAAATGGAGATGAATCACATGCAGTTTCTTGTCCTACGAGTAAGAGTTGTTTTCTGCTAAGAAGAGTCACTATTGCGCTCCCATTGTCATACAGGGCAAATAGCACTGGTGACTGTTCCCAGCATGTACAGCGTATTGTACTGAAGAGGATCTACTGTTCTTGTCAGTTGGCTAAGCAGAATGAACTAGATATGGCCGTGTGTGTAGGAAGCACAGTTCTTTTCTTCTGAGGAAGCTCACTGTTCAAACCCCATAGGAAACACAGTAGAGTAGAAGAGTGCTCTTTTCTCAAAAGCAGAGTGTGTTTCTTGTAAGGCGAGCTAGCGTTTGTTTCCCAGTCCTAAATGGAGTTGAATCACATGCAGCTTCTGGTCCTACGAGCAAGAGTTGTTTTCTGGTAAGAAGAGTCACTATTGCGTTCCCATTGTCATTCACAGGGCAAATAGCACTGGCGTGTGTTCCAGCATGTACAGTGTATTGGACTTAAGGGGATCTACTGTTCTTGTCAGTTTCCTAAGCAGAGTTGAACTAGATATAGCCCGTGTGTGTAGGAAGCACAGTTCTTTTGTTCTGAGCAAGCTCACTGTTCTGGCCCTAAAGGAAACACAGAACAGTAGAAGAGTACTCTTTTCTCAAAAGCAGAGAGTGTTTCTTGTAAGGCGAGCTAGCGTTTGTTTCCCAGTCCTAAATGGAGTTGAATCACATGCAGTTTGTGGTCCTATGAGCAAGAGTTGTTTTCTGGTAAGAAGAGTCACTATTGCGCTCCCATTGCCATACACAGTGCAAATAGCACTCGTGTCTTTTGCCAGCAACTACAGTGTATTGGACTGAAGAGGAGCTACTGTTCTTGTCAGTTTCATAAACAGAATTGAAATAGATATGGCCGTGTGTGAAGGAAGCACAGTTCTTTTCTTCTGAGCAAGCTCACGGTTCTGGCCCTATAGGAAACACAGTAGAGTAGAAGAGTGATCTTTTCTCAAAAGCAGAGTGTGTTTCTTGTAAGGCGAGCTAGCATTTGTTTCCCAGTCCTAAATGGTGTTGAATCACATGCAGTTTCTGGTTCTATGAGCAAGAGTAGTTTTCTGGTAAGAAGAGTCACTATTGTGCTCCCATTGTCATACACAGGGCAAATAGCACTCGCGTCTGTTCCCAGCATGTACAGTGTATTGGACTGAAGAGGGTCTAATGTTCTTGTCAGTTTCCTAAGCAGAGTTGAACTAGATATGGCCCGTGTGTGTAGGAAGCACAGTTCTTTTGTTCTGAGCAAGGTTACTGTTCAGACCCCATAGGAAACACAGTAGAGTAGAAGAGTGCTCTTTTCTCAAAAGCAGAGTGTGTTTCTTGTAAGGCGAGCTAGTATTTGTTTCCCAGTCCTAAATGGAGTTGAATCACATGCAGTTTCTGGTTCTTCGAGCAAGAGTTGTTTTCTGGTAAGAAGAGTCACTATTGCACTCCCATTGACATACAAAGGCAAATAGCACTGGCGTCTGTTCCCAGCATGTACAGTGTATTGTACTGAAGAGGATCTACTGTTCTTGTCAGTTTCCTAAGGAGAGTTAAACTAGATATGGCCCGTGTGTGTAGGAAGAACAGTTCTTTTTTTCTGAGCAAGCTCACTCTTCGTCCCTATAGGAAACACAGTAGAGTATAAGAGTGCTCTTTTCTCAAAAGCAGAGTGTGTTTCTTGTAAGGGGAACTAGCGTTTGTTTCCCAGTCCTAAATGGTGTTGAATCACATGCAGTTGTTGGTCCCAGGAGCAAGAGTTGTTTTCTGGTAAGGAAAGTCACTATTGAGCTCCCATTGCCATACACAGTACAAATAGCACTCGCGTCTGTTGCCAGCAAGCACAGTGTATTGGATTGAAGAGGAGCTACTGTTCTTGTCAGTTTCCTATGCAGAGTTGAACTAGATATGGCCCGTGTGTGTAGGAAGCACAGTTCTTTTGTTCTGAGCAAGCTCACTGTTCGGACCCAATAGGAAACACAGTAGAGTAGAAGAGTGCTGTTTTCTCAAAAGCAGAGTGTGTTTCTTGTAAGGCGAGCTAGTATTTGTTTCCCAGTCCTAAATGGAGTTGAATCACATGCAGTTTCTGGTTCTTCGAGCAAGAGTTGTTTTCTGGTAAGAAGAGTCACTATTGCACTCCCATTGACATAGAAAGGAAAATAGCACTGGCGTCTGTTCCCAGCATGTACATTGTATTGGACTGAAGAGGATCTACTGTTCTTGTCAATTTCCTAAGGAGAGTTGAACTAGATATGGCCCGTGTGTGTAGGAAGCACAGTTCTTTTGTTCTGAGCAAGCTCACTGTTCGGACCCAATAGGAAACACAGTAGAGTAGAAGAGTGCTCTTTTCTCAAAAGCAGAGTGTGTTTCTTGTAAGGCGAGCTAGCGTTTGTTTCCTAGTCCTAAATGGTGTTGAATCAAATGCAATTTCTGGTCCTAAGGGCAAGAGTTGTTTTCTGGTAAGAAGAGTCACTATTGTGCTCCCATTGTCATAAACAGGGCAAATAGCACTGGTGTCTCTTCCCAGCCATTACACTGTATTGGACTGAAGAGGATCTACTGTTCTTGTCAGTTTGCTAAGCAGAATTGAACTAGATATGGCCATGTGTGTAGGAAGCACAGTTCTTTTGTTCTGAGGAAGTTCAATGTTCTGGCCCTATAGGAAACACAGTAGAGTAGAAGAGTGCTCTTTTCTCAAAAGCAGAGTGTGTTTCTTGTAAGGCGAGCTAGCGTTTGTTTCCCAGTCCTAAATGGAGTTGAAACACATGCAGTTTCTGGTCCTACGAGCAAGAGTTGTTTTCTGGTAAGAAGAGTCACTATTGCATTCCCCTTGTCATTCACAGGGCAAATAGCACTGCCGTCTGTTCCTAGCATGTACAGTGTATTGGACTGAAGAGGATCTACTGTTCTTGTCAGTTTCCTAAGCAGAGTTGAACTAGATATAGCCTGTATGTGTAGGAAGCACAGTTCGTTTTTTCTGAGCAAGCTCACTGTTCTGGCCCTATAGGAAACACAGTAGAGTTGAAGAGTGTTCTTTTCTCAAAAGCAGAGTGTGTTTCTTGTAAGGAGAGCTAGCGTTTGTTTCCCAGTCCTAAATGGAGTTGAATCACATGCAATTGTTAGTCCCACAGGCAAGAGTTGTTTTCTGGTAAGGAAAGTCACTATTGCGCTCCCATTGCCATACACAGTGCAAATAGCACTCGCGTCTTTTGCCAGCAAGTACAGTGTATTGGACTGAAGAGGAGCTACTGTTCTTGTCAGTTTCTTAAGCACAGTTGAACTAGATATGGCCCGTGTGTGGAGGAAGCACAGTTCTTTTGTTCTGAGCAAGCTCACTGTTCGGACCCAATAGGAAACACAGTAGAGTAGAAGACTGCTCTTTTCTCAAAAGCAGAGTGTGTTTCTTGTAAGGCGAGCTAGCGTTTATTTCCCAAACCTAAATGGAGATGAATCACATGCAGTTTCTTGTCCTACGAGTAAGAGTTGTTTTCTGCTAAGAAGAGTCACTATTGCGCTCCCATTGTCATACAGGGCAAATAGCACTGGTGACTGTTCCCAGCATGTACAGTGTATTGGACTGAAGAGGATCTACTGTTCTTGTCAGTTGGCTAAGCAGAATGAACTAGATATTGCCGTGTGTGTAGGAAGCACAGTTCTTTTCTTCTGAGGAAGCTCTCTGTTCAAACCCCATAGGAAACACAGTAGAGTAGAAGAGTGCTCTTTTCTCAAAAGCAGAGTGTGTTTCTTGTAAGGCGAGCTAGCGTTTGTTTCCCAGTCCTAAATGGAGTTGAATCACATGCAGTTTCTGGTCCTACGAGCAAGAGTTGTTTTCTGGTAAGAAGAGTCACTATTGCATTCCCATTGTCATTCACAGGGCAAATAGCACTGGCGTGTGTTCCAGCATGTACAGTGTATTGGACTTAAGGGGATCTACTGTTCTTGTCAGTTTCCTAAGCAGAGTTGAACTAGATATAGCCCGTGTGTGTAGGAAGCACAGTTCTTTTGTTCTGAGCAAGCTCACTGTTCTGGCCCTAAAGGAAACACAGAACAGTAGAAGAGTACTCTTTTCTCAAAAGCAGAGAGTGTTTCTTGTAAGGCGAGCTAGCGTTTGTTTCCCAGTCCTAAATGGAGTTGAATCACATGCAGTTTGTGGTCCTATGAGCAAGAGTTGTTTTCTGGTAAAAAGAGTCACTATTGTGCTCCATTTGTCATACACAGGGAAAATAGCACTGGCGTCTGTTCCCAGCATGTACAGTGTATTGGACTGAAGAGGATCTACTGTTCTTGTCAGTTTGCTAAGCAGAATTGAAATAGATATGGCCGTGTGTAGGAAGCACAGTTCTTTTGTTCTGAGCAAGCTCACTGTTCTGGCCCTATAGGAAACACAGTAGAGTAGATGAGTGATCTTTTCTCAAAAGCAAAGTGTGTTTCTTGTAAGGCGAGGTAGTGTTTGTTTCCCAGTCCTAAATGGCATTGAATCACATGCAGTTTCTGGTTCTATGAGCAAGATTAGTTTTCTGGTAAGAAGAGTCACTATTGCGCTCACATTGTCATACATAGTGCAAATAGCACTTGTGTCTGTTCCCAGCATGTACAGTGTATTGGACTGAAGAGGATCTACTGTTCTTGTCAGTTTCCTAAGCAGTGTTGAACTAGATATGGCCCGTGTGTGTAGGAAGCACAGTTCTTTTTTTCTGAGCAAGCTTACTGTTCAGACCCCATAGGAAACACAGTAGAGTAGAAGAGTGCTCTTTTCTCAAAAGCAGAGTGTGTTTCTTTTAAGGCGAGCTAGTGTTTGTTTCCCAGTCCTAAATGGAGTTGAATCCCATGCAGTTTCTGGTCCTATGAGCAAGAGTTGTTTTCTGGTAAGAAGAGTCACTATTGCGCTCCCATTTTCATACACAGGGCAAATAGCACTGGCGTCTGTTCCCAGCATGTACAGTGTATTGGACTGAAGAGGATCTACTGTTCTTGTCAGTTGGCTAACCAGAATTGAACTAGATATGGCCGTGTGTGTAGGAAGCACAGTTCTTTTGTTCTGAGCAAGCTTACTCTTCAGACCACATAGGAAACACAGTAGAGTAGAAGAGTGCTCTTTTCTCAAAAGCAGAGTGTGTTTCTTTTAAGGCGAACTAGTGTTTGTTTCCCAGTCCCAAATGGAGTTGAATCACATGCAGTTGTTGGTCCCACGAGCAAGAGTTGTTTTCTGGTAAGGAAAGTCACTATTGCGCTTCCATTGCCATACACAGTGCAAATAGCACTCGTGTCTTTTGCCAGCAACTACAGTGTATTGGACTGAAGAGGAGCTACTGTTCTTGTCAGTTGGATAACCAGAATTGAACTAGATATGGCAGTGTGTGTAGGAAGCACAGTTCTTTTCTTCTGAGGAAGCTCACTGTTCAAACCCCATAGGAAACACAGTAGAGTAGAAGAGTGCTCTTTTCTCAAAAGCAGAGTGTGTTTCTTGCAAGGCGAGCTAGCGTTTGTTTCCCAGTCCTAAATGGAGTTGAATCACATGCAGTTTGTGGTCCTACGAGCAAGAGTTGTTTTTTGGTAAGAAGAGTCACTATTGTGCTCCTTTGTCACACACAGGGCAAATAGGACTGGCGTCTGTTCCCAGCATGTACAGTGTATTGGACTGAAGAGGAGCTACTGTTCTTGTCAGTTTCATTAGCAGAATTGAAGTAGATATGGCCGTGTGTGTAGGAAGCACAGTTCTTTTCTTCTGAGCAAGCTCACTGTTCTGGCCCTATAGGAAACACAGTAGAGTAGAAGAGTGATCTTTTCTCAAAAGCAGAGTGTGTTTCTTGTAATGCGAGCTAGCATTTGTTTCCCAGTCCTAAATGTCGTTGAATCACATGCAGTTTCTGGTTCTATGAGCAAGAGTAGTTTTCTGGTAAGAAGAGTCACTATTGTGCTCCCATTGTCATACACAGGGCAAATAGCACTCGCGTCTGTTCCCAGCATGTACAGTGTATTGGACTGAAGAGGGTCTAATGTTCTTGTCAGTTTCCTAAGCAGAGTTGAACTAGATATGGCCCGTGTGTGTAGGAAGCACAGTTCTTTTGTTCTGAGCAAGCTTACTGTTCAGACCCCATAGGAAACACAGTAGAGTAGAAGAGTGCTCTTTTCTCAAAAGCAGAGTGTGTTTCATGTAAGGCGAGCTAGTATTTGTTTCCCAGTCCTAAATGGAGTTGAATCACATGCAGTTTCTGGTTCTTCGAGCAAGAGTTGTTTTCTGGTAAGAAGAGTCACTATTGCACTCCCATTGACATACACAGGGCAAATAGCACTGGCGTCTGTTCCCAGCATGTACAGTGTATTGGACTGAAGAGGATCTACCGTTCTTGTCAGTTTCCTAAGGAGAGTTGAACTAGATATGGCCCGTGTGTGTAGGAAGAACAGTTCTTTTTTTCTGAGCAAGCTCACTCTTCGTCCCTATAGGAAACACAGTAGAGTAGACGAGTGCTCTTTTCTCAAAAGCAGAGTGTGTTTCTTGTAAGGGGAGCTAGCGTTTGTTTCCAAGTCCTAAATGGAGTTGAATCACATGCAGTTGTTGGTCCCAGGAGCAAGAGTTGTTTTCTGGTAAGGAAAGTCACTATTGAGCTCCCATTGCCATAAACAGTACAAATAGCACTCGCGTCTGTTGCCAGCAAGTACAGTGTATTGGACAGAAGAGGAGCTACTGTTCTTGTCAGTTTCCTATGCAGAGTTGAACTAGATATGGCCCCTGTGTGTAGGAAGCACAGTACTTTTGTTCTGAGCAAGCTCACTGTTCTGGCCCTATAGGAAACACAATAGAGTAGAAGAGTGCTCTTTTCTCAAAAGCAGAGTGTGTTTCTTGTAAGGAGACCTAGCTTTTTTTTTCCCAGTCCTAAATGGAGTTGAATCACACGCAGTTTCTGGTTTTTCGAGCAAGAGTTGTTTTCTTGTAAGAAGAGTAACTATTGCGCTCCCATTGTCATACACAGGGCAGATAGCACTGGCGACTGTTTCCAGCATGTACAGTGTATTGAACTGAAGAAGATCTACTGTTCTTGTCAGTTTGCTAAGCAGAATTGAACTAGATATGGCCATGTGTGTAGGAAGCACAGTTATTTTGTTCTGGGGAAGTACAATGTTCTGGCACTATAGGAAACACAGTAGAGTAGAAGAGTGCTCTTTTCTCAAAAGCAGAGTGTGTTTCTTGTAAGGCGAACTAGCATTTGTTTCCCAGTCCTAAATGGAGTTGAAACACATGCAGTTTCTGGTCCTACGAGCAAGAGTTGTTTTCCGGTAAGAAGAGTCACTATTGCGTTCCCATTGTCATTCACAGGGCAAATAGCACTGCCGTCTGTTCCCAGCATGTACAGTGTATTGGACTGAAGAGGATCTACTGTTCTTGTCAGTTTCCTAAGCAGAGTTGAACTAGATATTGCCTGTATGTGTAGGAAGCACAGTTCGTTTTTTCTGAGCAAGCTCACTGTTCTGGCCCTATAGGAAACACATTAGAGTAGAAGAGTGCTCTTTTCTCAAAAGCAGAGTGTGTTTTTTGTAAGGCGAGCTAGCATTTGTTTCCCAGTCCTAAATGGAGTTGAATCACATGCAGTTTCTGGTTCTATGAGCAAGAGTCGTTTTCTGGTAAGAAGAGTCACTATTGCGCTCCATTTGTCATACACAGGGCAAATAGCACTGGCATCTGTTCCCAGCATGTACAGTGTATTGGACTGAAGAGGATCTACTGTTTTTGTCAGTTTCCTAAGGAGAGTTGAACTAGATATGGTCCGTGGGTGTAGGGAGCACAGTTCTTTTATTCTGAGCAAGCTCACTGTTCTGGCCCTATACGAAACACAGTAGAGTAGAAGAGTGTTCTTTTCTCAAAAGCAGAGTGTGTTTCTTGTAAGGAGAGCTAGCGTTTTTTTCCCAGTCCTAAATGGAGTTGAATCACATGCAATTGTTAGTCCCACAAGCAAGAGTTGTTTTCTGGTAAGGAAAGTCACTATTGCGCTCCCATTGCCATACACAGTGCAAATAGCACTCGCGTCTGTTGCCAGCAAGTACAGTGTATTGGACTGAAGAGGAGCTACTGTTCTTGTCAGTTTCCTAAGCACAGTTGAACTAGATATGGCCCGTGTGTGGAGGAAGCACAGTTCTTTTGTTCTGAGCAAGCTCACTGTTCGGACCCAATAGGAAACACAGTAGAGTAGAAGAGTGCTCTTTTCTCAAAAGCAGAGTGTGTTTCTTGTAAGGCGACCTAGCGTTTGTTTCCCAGTCCTAAATGGTGTTGAATCACATGCAGTTTCTAGTCCTAAGAGCAAGAGTTGTTTTCTGGTAAGAAGAGTCACTATTGTGCTCCCATTGTCATACACAGGGCAAATAGCACTGGCGTCTGTTCCCAGCCTGTACACTGTATTGGACTGAAGAGGATCTATTTTTCTTGTCAGTTTCCTAAGCAGAGTTGAACTAGATATAGCCCGTGTGTGTAGCAAGCACAGTTCTTTTGTTCTGAGCAAGCTCACTGTTCTGGCCCTATAGGAAACACAATAGAGTAGAAGAGTCCTCTTTTCTCAAGAGCAGAGTGTGTTTCTTGTAAGGTGAGCTAGTGTTTGTTTCCCAGTCCTAATTTGAGTTGAATCTCATGCAGTTTTTGGTCCTACGAGCAAGAGTTTTTTTTTTTTGGTAAGGAAAGTCACTATTGTGCTCCCATTGCCATACACAGTACAAATAGCACTCGCGTCTGTTCCCAGCAAGTGCAGTGTATTGGACTGAAGAGGAGCTACTGTTCTTGTCAGTTTCCTAAGCAGAGTTGAACTAGATATGGCCCATGTGTGTAGGAAACACAGTTCTTTTGTTCTGAGAAAGCTCACTGTTTGGACCCCATAGGAAACACAGTAGAGTAGAAGACTGCTCTTTTCTCAAAAGCAGAGTGTGTTTCTTGTAAGGCGAGCTAGCGTTTATTTCCCAAATCTAAATGGAGATGAATCACATGCAGTTTCTTGTCCTACAAGTAAGAGTTGTTTTCTGCTAAGAAGAATCACTATTGCGCTCCCATTGTCATACACAGGGCAAATAGCACTGGTGACTGTTCCCAGCATGTACAGTGTATTGGACTGAAGAGGATCTACTGTTCTTGTCAGTTGGCTAAGCAGAATTGACCTAGATATGGCCGTGTGTGTAGGAAGCACAGTTCTTTTCTTCTGAGGAAGCTCACTGTTCAAACCCCATTGGAAACACAGTAGAGTAGAAGAGTGCTCTTTTCTCAAAAGCAGAGTGTGTTTCTTGTAAGGCGAGCTAGCGTTTGTTTCCCAGTCCTAAATGGAGTTGAATCACATGCAGTTTCTGGTCCTATGAGCAAGAGTTGTTTTCTGGTAAAAAGATTCACTATTGCGTTCCCATTGTCATTCACAGGGCAAATAGCACTGGCGTGTGTTCCAGCATGTAGAGTGTATTGGACTTAAGGGGATCTACTGTTCTTGTCAGTTTCCTAAGCAGAGTTGAACTAGATATGGCCCGTGTGTGTAGGAAGCACAGTTCTTTTGTTCTGAGCAAGCTTACTGTTCAGACCCCATAGGAAACACAGTAGAGTAGAAGAGTGCTCTTTTCTCAAAAGCAGAGTGTGTTTCATGTAAGGCGAGCTAGTATTTGTTTCCCAGTCCTAAATGGAGTTGAATCACATGCAGTTTCTGGTTCTTCGAGCAAGAGTTGTTTTCTGGTAAGAAGAGTCACTATTGCACTCCCATTGACATACACAGGGCAAATAGCACTGGCGTCTGTTCCCAGCATGTACAGTGTATTGGACTGAAGAGGATCTACTGTTCTTATCAGTTTCCTAAGGAGAGTTGAACTAGATATGGCCCGTGTGTGTAGGAAGAACAGTTCTTTTTTTCTGAGCAAGCTCACTCTTCGTCCCTATAGGAAACACAGTAGAGTAGAAGAGTGCTCTTTTCTCAAAAGCAGAGTGTGTTTCTTTTAAGGCGAACTAGTGTTTGTTTCCCAGTCCCAAATGGAGTTGAATCACATGCAGTTGTTGGTCCCAGGAGCAAGAGTTGTTTTCTGGTAAGGAAAGTCACTATTGCGCTTCCATTGCCATACACAGTGCAAATAGCACTCGTGTCTTTTGCCAGCAACTACAGTGTATTGGACTGAAGAGGAGCTACTGTTCTTGTCAGTTGGCTAACCAGAATTGAACTAGATATGGCAGTGTGTGTAGGAAGCACAGTTCTTTTCTTCTGAGGAAGCTCACTGTTCAAACCCCATAGGAAACACAGTAGAGTAGAAGAGTGCTCTTTTCTCAAAAGGAGAGTGTGTTTCTTGTAAGGCGAGCTAGCGTTTGTTTCCCAGTCCTAAATGGAGTTGAATCACATGCAGTTTGTGGTCCTACGAGCAAGAGTTGTTTTCTGGTAAGAAGAGTCACTATTGTGCTCCTTTGTCATACACAGGGCAAATAGCACTGGCGTCTGTTCCCAGCATATACAGTGTATTGGACTGAAGAGGAGCTACTGTTCTTGTCAGTTTCATAAGCAGAATTGAAGTAGATATGGCAGTGTGTGTAGGAAGCACAGTTCTTTTCTTCTGAGCAAGCTCACTGTTCTGGCCCTATAGGAAACACAGTAGAGTAGAAGAGTGATCTTTTCTCAAAAGCAGAGTGTGTTTCTTGTAATGCGAGCTAGCATTTGTTTCCCAGTCCGAAATGTCATTGAATCACATGCAGTTTCTGGTTCTATGAGCAAGAGTAGTTTTCTGGTAAGAAGAGTCACTATTGTGCTCCCATTGTCATACACAGGGCAAATAGCACTCGCGTCTGTTCCCAGCATGTACAGTGTATTGGACTGAAGAGGGTCTAATGTTCTTGTCAGTTTCCTAAGCAGAGTTGAACTAGATATGGCCCGTGTGTGTAGGAAGCACAGTTCTTTTGTTCTGAGCAAGCTTACTGTTCAGACCCCATAGGAAACACAGTAGAGTAGAAGAGTGCTCTTTTCTCAAAAGTAGAGTGTGTTTCTTGTAAGGCGAGCTAGTATTTGTTTCCCAGTCCTAAATGGAGTTGAATCACATGCAGTTTCTGGTTCTTAGAGCAAGAGTTGTTTTCTGGTAGGAAGAGTCACTATTGCACTCCCATTGACATACACAGGGCAAATAGCACTCGCGTCTGTTCCCAGCATGTACAGTGTATTGGACTGAAGAGGGTCTAATGTTCTTGTCAGTTTCCTAAGCAGAGTTGAACTAGATATGGCCCGTGTGTGTAGGAAGCACAGTTCTTTTGTTCTGAGCAAGCTTACTGTTCAGACCCCATAGGAAACACAGTAGAGTAGAAGAGTGCTCTTTTCTCAAAAGTAGAGTGTGTTTCTTGTAAGGCGAGCTAGTATTTGTTTCCCAGTCCTAAATGGAGTTGAATCACATGCAGTTTCTGGTTCTTCGAGCAAGAGTTGTTTTCTGGTAGGAAGAGTCACTATTGCACTCCCATTGACATACACAGGGCAAATAGCACTGGCGTCTGTTCCCAGCATGTACAGTGTATTGGACTGAAGAGGATCTACTGTTCTTGTCAGTTTCCTAAGGAGAGTTGAACTAGATATGGCCCGTGTGTGTAGGAAGAACAGTTCTTTTTTTCTGAGCAAGCTCACTGTTCTGGCCCTAAAGGAAACACAGAACAGTAGAAGAGTACTCTTTTCTCAAAAGCAGAGAGTGTTTCTTGTAAGGCGAGCTAGCATTTGTTTCCCAGTCGTAAATGGAGTTGAATCACATGCAGTTTGTGGTCCTACGAGCAAGAGTTGTTTTCTGGTAAGAAGAGTCACTATTGTGCTCCCTTTGTCATACACAGCACAAATAGCACTGGCGTCTGTTCCCAGCATGTACAGTGTATTGGACTGAAGAGGATATACTGTTCTTGTCAGTTTGCTAAGCAGAATTGAAATAGATATGGCCGTGTGTAGGAAGCACAGTTCTTTTGTTCTGAGCAAGCTCACTGTTCTGGCCCTATAGGAAACACAGTAGAGTAGATGAGTGATCTTTTCTCAAAAGCAGAGTGTGTTTCTTGTAAGGCGAGCTAGTGTTTGTTTCCCAGTCCTAAATGGCATTGAATCACATGCAGTTTCTGGTTCTATGAGCAAGATTAGTTTTCTGGTAAGAAGAGTCACTATTGCGCTCACATTGTCATACATAGTGCAAATAGCACTCGTGTCTGTTCCCAGCATGTACAGTGTATTGGACTGAAGAGTATCTACTGTTCTTGTCAGTTTCCTAAGCAGTGTTGAACTAGATATGGCCCGTGTGTGTAGGAAGCACAGTTCTTTTTTTCTGAGCAAGCTTACTGTTCAGACCCCATAGGAAACACAGTAGAGTAGAAGAGTGCTCTTTTCTCAAAAGCAGAGTGTGTTTCTTGTAAAGCGAGCTAGAGTTTGTTTCCCAGTCCTAAATGGAGTTGAGTCACATGCAGTTTTTTGTTCTATGAGCAAGAGTTGTTTTCTGGTAAAAGGAGTCACTATTGTGCTCCAATTGCCATACACAGTGCAAATAGCACTGGCGTCTGTTCCCAGCAATTACAGTGTATTGGACTGAAGAGGATCTACTGTTCTTGTCAGTTGGCTAACCAGAATTGAACTAGATATGGCCGTGTGTGTAGGAAGCACAGTTCTTTTGTTCTGAGCAAGCTCACTGTTCTGGCCCTATAGGAAACACAATAGTAGAAGAGTCCTCTTTTCTCAAGAGCAGAGTGTGTTTCTTGTAAGGTGAGCTAGCGTTTGTTTCCCAGTCCTAATTTGAGTTGAATCACATGCAGTTTTTGGTCCTATGAGCAAGAGTTTTTTTTTTGGTAAGGAAAGTAACTATTGTGCTCCCATTGCCATACACAGTACAAATAGCACTCGCGTCTGTTCCCAGCAAGTGCAGTGTATTGGACTGAAGAGGAGCTACTGTTCTTGTCAGTTTCCTAAGCAGAGTTGAACTAGATATGGCCCATGTGTGTAGGAAACACAGTTCTTTTGTTCTGAGAAAGCTCACTCTTCGGACCCCATAGGAAACACAGTAGAGTAGAAGACTGCTCTTTTCTCAAAAGCAGAGTGTGTTTCTTGTAAGGCGAGCTAGCGTTTATTTCCCAAACCTAAATGGAGATGAATCACATGCAGTTTCTTGTCCTACGAGTAAGAGTTGTTTTCTGCTAAGAAGAGTCACTATTGCGCTCCCATTTTCATACACAGGGCAAATAGCACTGGTGACTGTTCCCAGCATGTACAGTGTATTGGACTGAAGAGGATCTACTGTTCTTGTCAGTTGGCTAAGCAGAATTGACCTAGATATGGCCGTGTGTGTAGGAAGCACAGTTCTTTTCTTCTGAGGAAGCTCACTGTTCAAACCCCATAGGAAACACAGTAGAGTAGAAGAGTGCTCTTTTCTCAAAAGCAGAGTGTGTTTCTTGTAAGGCGACCTTGCGTTTGTTTCCCAGTCCTAAATGGAGTTGAATCACATGCAGTTTCTGGTCCTATGAGCAAGAGTTGTTTTCTGGTAAGAAGAGTCACTATTGCGTTCCCATTGTCATTCACAGGGCAAATAGTACTGGCGTGTGTTCCAGCATGTACAGTGTATTGGACTTAAGGGGATCTACTGTTCTTGTCAGTTTCCTAAGCAGAGTTGAACTAGATATGGCCCGTGTGTAGGAAGCACAGTTCTTTTGTTCTGAGCAAGCTTACTGTTCAGACCCCATAGGAAACACAGTAGAGTAGAAGAGTGCTCTTTTCTCAAAAGCAGAGTGTGTTTCATGTAAGGCGAGCTAGTATTTGTTTCCCAGTCCTAAATGGAGTTGAATCACATGCAGTTTCTTGTTCTTCGAGCAAGAGTTGTTTTCTGGTAAGAAGAGTCACTATTGCACTCCCATTGACATACACAGGGCAAATAGCACTGGCGTCTGTTCCCAGCATGTACAGTGTATTGGACTGAAGAGGATCTACTGTTCTTATCAGTTTCCTAAGGAGAGTTGAACTAGATATGGCCCGTGTGTGTAGGAAGAACAATTCTTTTTTTCTGAGCAAGCTCGCTCTTCGTCCCTATAGGAAACACAGTAGAGTAGAAGAGTGCTCTTTTCTCAAAAGCAGAGTGTGTTTCTTTTAAGGCGAACTAGTGTTTGTTTCCCAGTCCCAAATGGAGTTGAATCACATGCAGTTGTTGGTCCCACGAGCAAGAGTTGTTTTCTGGTAAGGAAAGTCACTATTGCGCTTCCATTGCCATACACAGTGCAAATAGCACTCGTGTCTTTTGCCAGCAACTACAGTGTATTGGACTGAAGAGGAGCTACTGTTCTTGTCAGTTGGCTAACCAGAATTGAACTAGATATGGCAGTGTGTGTAGGAAGCACAGTTCTTTTCTTCTGAGGAAGCTCACTGTTCAAACCCCATAGGAAACACAGTAGAGTAGAAGAGTGCTCTTTTCTCAAAAGCAGAGTGTGTTTCTTGTAAGGCGAGCTAGCGTTTGTTTCCCAGTCCTAAATGGCGTTGAATCACATGCAGTTTGTGGTCCTACGAGCAAGAGTTGTTTTCTGGTAAGAAGAGTCACTATTGTGCTCCTTTGTCATACACAGGGCAAATAGCACTGGCGTCTGTTCCCAGCATATACAGTGTATTGGACTGAAGAGGAGCTACTGTTCTTGTCAGTTTCATAAGCAGAATTGAAGTAGATATGGCCGTGTGTGTAGGAAGCACAGTTCTTTTCTTCTGAGCAAGCTCACTGTTCTGGCCCTATAGGAAACACAGTAGAGTAGAAGAGTGATCTTTTCTCAAAAGCAGAGTGTGTTTCTTGTAATGCGAGCTAGCATTTGTTTCCCAGTCCTAAATGTCGTTGAATCACATGCAGTTTCTGGTTCTATGAGCAAGAGTAGTTTTCTGGTAAGAAGAGTCACTATTGTGCTCCCATTGTCATACACAGGGCAAATAGCACTCGCGTCTGTTCCCAGCATGTACAGTGTATTGGACTGAAGAGGGTCTAATGTTCTTGTCAGTTTCCTAAGCAGAGTTGAACTAGATATGGCCCGTGTGTGTAGGAAGCACAGTTCTTTTGTTCTGAGCAAGCTTACTGTTCAGACCCCATAGGAAACACAGTAGAGTAGAAGAGTGCTCTTTTCTCAAAAGCAGAGTGTGTTTCTTGTAAGGCGAGCTAGTATTTGTTTCCCAGTCCTAAATGGAGTTGAATCACATGCAGTTTCTGGTTCTTCGAGCAAGAGTTGTTTTCTGGTAGGAAGAGTCACTATTGCACTCCCATTGACATACACAGGGCAAATAGCACTGGCGTCTGTTCCCAGCATGTACAGTGTATTGGACTGAAGAGGATCTACTGTTCTTGTCAGTTTCCTAAGGAGAGTTGAACTAGATATGGCCCGTGTGTGTAGGAAGAACAGTTCTTTTTTTCTGAGCAAGCTCACTCTTCGTCCCTATAGGAAACACAGTAGAGTAGAAGAGTGCTCTTTTCTCAACAGCAGAGTGTGTTTCTTGTAAGGGGAGCTAGCGTTTGTTTCCCAGTCCTAAATGGAGTTGAATCACATGCAGTTGTTGGTCCCAGGAGCAAGAGTTGTTTTCTGGTAAGGAAAGTCACTATTGAGCTCCCATTGCCATACACAGTACAAATAGCACTCGCGTCTGTTGCCAGCAAGTACAGTGTATTGGACTGAAGAGGAGCTACTGTTCTTGTCAGTTTCCTATACAGAGTTGAACTAGATATGGCCCGTGTGTGTAGGAAGCACAGTTCTTTTGTTCTGAGCAAGCTCACTGTTCGGACCCAATAGGAAACACAGTAGAGTAGAAGAGTGCTCTTTTCTCAAAAGCAGAGTGTGTTTCTTGTAAGGCGAGCTAGCGTTTGTTTCCCAGTCCTAAATGGTGTTGAATCAAATGCAGTTTCTGGTCCTAAGGGCAAGAGTTGTTTTCTGGTAAGAAGAGTCACTATTGTGCTCCTATTTTCATACACAGGGCAAATAGCACTGGCGTCTGTTCCCAGCCTGTACACTGTATTGGACTGAAGAGGATCTATTGTTCTTGTCAGTTTCCTAAGCAGAGTTGAACTAGATATAGCCCATGTGTGTAGGAAGCACAGTTCTTTTGTTCTGAGCAAGCTCACTGTTCTGGCCCTATAGGAAACACAATAGAGTAGAAGAGTGCTCTTTTCTCAAAAGCAGAGTGTGTTTCTTGTAAGGAGACCTAGCTTTTTTTTTCCCAGTCCTAAATGGAGTTGAATCACATGCAGTTTCTGGTTTTTCGAGCAAGTGTTGTTTTCTTGTAAGAAGAGATACTATTGCGCTCCCATTGTCATACCCAGGGCAGATAGCACTGGCGACTGTTTCCAGCATGTACAGTGTATTGGACTGAAGAAGATCTACTGTTCTTGTCAGTTTGCTAAGCAGAATTGAACTAGATATGGCCATGTGTGTAGGAAGCACAGTTCTTTTGTTCTGGGGAAGTTCAATGTTCTGGCACTATAGGAAACACAGTAGAGTAGAAGAGTGCTCTTTTCTCAAAAGCAGAGTGTGTTTCTTGTAAGGCGAACTAGCGTTTGTTTCCCAGTCCTAAATGGAGTTGAATCACATGCAGTTTCTGGTCCTATGAGCAAGAGTCGTTTTCTGGTAAGAAGAGTCACTATTGCGCTCCATTTGTCATACACAGGGCAAATAGCACTGGCATCTGTTCCCAGCATGTACAGTGTATTGGACTGAAGAGGATCTACTGTTCTTGTCAGTTTCCTAAGGAGAGTTGAACTAGATATGGTCCGTGGGTGTAGGAAGCACAGTTCTTTTATTCTGAGCAAGCTCACTGTTCTGGCCCTATACGAAACACAGTAGAGTAGAAGAGTGTTCTTTTCTCAAAAGCAGAGTGTGTTTCTTGTAAGGAGAGCTAGCGTTAGTTTCCCAGTCCTAAATGGAGTTGAATCACATGCAATTGTTAGTCCCACAAGCAAGAGTTGTTTTCTGGTAAGGAAAGTCACTATTGCGCTCCCATTGCCATACACAGTGCAAATAGCACTCGCGTCTGTTGCCAGCAAGTACAGTGTATTGGACTGAAGAGGAGCTACTGTTCTTGTCAGTTTCCTAAGCACAGTTGAACTAGATATGGCCCGTGTGTGGAGGAAGCACAGTTCTTTTGTTCTGAGCAAGCTCACTGTTCGGACCCAATAGGAAACACAGTAGAGTAGAAGAGTGCTCTTTTCTCAAAAGCAGAATGTGTTTCTTGTAAGGCAACCTAGCGTTTGTTTCCCAGTCCTAAATGGTGTTGAATCACATGCAGTTTCTAGTCCTAAGAGCAAGAGTTGTTTTCTGGTAAGAAGAGTCACTATTGTGCTCCCATTGTCATACACAGCGCAAATAGCACTGGCGGTTGTTCCCAGACTGTACACTGTATTGGACTGAAGAGGATCTATTTTTCTTGTCAGTTTCCTAAGCAGAGTTGAACTAGATATAGCCCGTGTGTGTAGCAAGCACAGTTCTTTTGTTCTGAGCAAGCTCACTGTTCTGGCCCTATAGGAAACACAATAGAGTAGAAGAGTCCTCTTTTCTCAAGAGCAGAGTGTGTTTCTTGTAAGGTGAGCTAGCGTTTGTTTCCCAGTCCTAATTTGAGTTGAATCACATGCAGTTTTTGGTCCTACGAGCAAGAGTTTTTTTTTGGTAAGGAAAGTCACTATTCTGCTCCCATTGCCATACACAGTACAAATAGCACTCGCGTCTGTTCCCAGCAAGTGCAGTGTATTGGACTGAAGAGGAGCTACTGTTCTTGTCAGTTTCCTAAGCAGAGTTGAACTAGATATGGCCCATGTGTGTAGGAAACACAGTTCTTTTGTTCTGAGAAAGCTCACTGTTCGGACCCCATAGGAAACACAGTAGAGTAGAAGACTGCTCTTTTCTCAAAAGCAGAGTGTGTTTCTTGTAAGGCGAGCTAGCGTTTATTTCCCAAACCTAAATGGAGATGAATCACATGCAGTTTCTTGTCCTACGAGTAAGAGTTGTTTTCTGCTAAGAAGAGTCACTATTGCGCTCCCATTTTCATACACAGGGCAAATAGCACTGGTGACTGTTCCCAGCATGTACAGTGTATTGGACTGAAGAGGATCTACTGTTCTTGTCAGTTGGCTAAGCAGAATTGAACTAGATATGGCCGTGTGTGTAGGAAGCACAGTTCTTTTCTTCTGAGGAAGCTCACTGTTCAAACCCCATAGGAAACACAGTAGAGTAGAAGAGTGCTCTTTTCTCAAAAGCAGAGTGTGTTTCTTGTAAGGCGAGCTAGCGTTTGTTTCCCAGTCCTAAATGGAGTTGAATCACATGCAGTTTCTGGTCCTATGAGCAAGAGTTGTTTTCTGGTAAGAAGAGTCACTATTGCGTTCCCATTGTCATTCACAGGGCAAAAAGCACTGGCGTGTGTTTCAGCATGTACACTGTATTGGACTTAAGGGGATCTACTGTTCTTGTCAGTTTCCTAAGCAGAGTTGAACTAGATATAGCCCGTGTGTGTAGGAAGCACAGTTCTTTTGTTCTGAGCAAGCTCACTGTTCTGGCCCTAAAGGAAACACAGAACAGTAGAAGAGTACTCTTTTCTCAAAAGCAGAGAGTGTTTCTTGTAAGGCGAGCTAGCGTTTGTTTCCCAGTCCTAAATGGAGTTGAATCACATGCAGTTTGTGGTCCTACGAGCAAGAGTTGTTTTCTGGTAAGAAGAGTCACTATTGTGCTCCCTTTGTCATACACAGGGCAAATAGCACTGGCGTCTGTTCCCAGCATGTACAGTGTATTGGACTGAAGAGGATCTACTGTTCTTGTCAGTTGGCTAACCAGAATTGAACTAGATGTGGCCGTGTGTGTAGGAAGCACAGTTCTTTTGTTCTGAGCAAGCTTACTGTTCAGACCACATAGGAAACACAGTAGAGTAGAAGAGTGCTCTTTTCTCAAAAGCAGAGTGTGTTTCTTTTAAGGCGAACTAGTGTTTGTTTCACAGTCCCAAATGGAGTTGAATCACATGCAGTTGTTGGTCCCACGAGCAAGAGTTGTTTTCTGGTAAGGAAAGTCACTATTGCGCTTCCATTGCCATACACAGTGCAAATAGCACTCGTGTCTTTTGCCAGCAACTACAGTGTATTGGACTGAAGAGGAGCTACTGTTCTTGTCAGTTGGCTAACCAGAATTGAACTAGATATGGCAGTGTGTATAGGAAGCACAGTTCTTTTCTTCTGAGGAAGCTCACTGTTCAAACCCCATAGGAAACACAGTAGAGTAGAAGAGTGCTCTTTTCTCAAAAGCAGAGTGTGTTTCTTGTAAGGCGAGCTAGCGTTTGTTTCCCAGTCCTAAATGGAGATGAATCACATGCAGTTTGTGGTCCTATGAGCAAGAGTTGTTTTCTGGTAAGAAGAGTCACTATTGTGCTCCTTTGTCATACACAGGGCAAATAGCACTGGCGTCTGTTCCCAGCATGTACAGTATATTGGACTGAAGAGGAGCTACTGTTCTTGTCAGTTTCATAAGCAGAATTGAAATAGATATGGCCGTGTGTGTAGGAAGCACAGTTCTTTTCTTCTGAGCAAGCTCACTGTTCTGGCCCTATAGGAAACACAGTAGAGTAGAAGAGTGATCTTTTCTCAATAGCAGAGTGTGTTTCTTGTAATGCGACCTAGCATTTGTTTCCCAGTTCTAAATGTCGTTGAATCACATGCAGTTTCTGGTTCTATGAGCAAGAGTAGTTTTCTGGTAAGAAGAGTCACTATTGTGCTCCCATTGTCATACACAGGGCAAATTGCACTCGCGTCTGTTCCCAGCATGTACAGTGTATTGGACTGAAGAGGGTCTAATGTTCTTGTCAGTTTCCTAGGCAGAGTTGAACTAGATATGGCCCGTGTGTGTAAGAAGCACAGTTCTTTTGTTCTGAGCAAGCTTACTGTTCAGACCAAATAGGAAACACAGTAGAGTAAAAGAGTGCTCTTTTCTCAAAAGCAGAGTGTGTTTCTTGTAAGGCGAGCTAGTATTTGTTTCACAGTCCTAAATGGAGTTGAATCTCATGCAGTTTTTGGTTCCTCGAGCAAGAGTTGTTTTCTGGTAAGAAGAGTCACTATTGCACTCCCATTGACATACACAGGGCAAATAGCACTGGCGTCTGTTCCCAGCATGTACAGTGTATTGGACTGAAGAGGATCTACTGTTCTTGTCAGTTTCCTAAGGAGAGTTGAACTAGATATGGCCCGTGTGTGTAGGAAGCACAGTTCTTTTGTTCTGAGCAAGCTCACTCTTCGTCCGTATAGGAAACACAGTAGAGTAGAAGAGTGCTCTTTTCTCAAAAGCAGAGTGTGTTTCTTGTAAGGAGAGCTAGCATTTTTTTCCCAGTCCTAAATGGAGTTGAATCACATGCGTTGTTGGTCCCACGAGCAAGAGTTGTTTTCTGGTAAGGAAAGTCACTATTGCGCTCCCATTGCCATACACAGTACAAATAGCACTCGCGTCTGTTGCCAGTAAGTACAGTGTATTGGACTGAAGAGGAGCTACTGTTCTTGTCAGTTTCCTATGCAGAGTTGAACTAGATATGGCCCGTGTGTGTAGGAAGCACAGTTCTTTTTTTCTGAGGAAGCTCACTGTTCAAACCCCATAGGAAACACAGTAGAGTAGAAGAGTGCTCTTTTCTCAAAAGCAGAGTGTGTTTCTTGTAAGGCGAGCTAGCGTTTGTTTCCCAGTCCTAAATGGTGTTGAATCACATGCAGTTTCTGGTCCTAAGAGCAAGAGTAGTTTTCTGGTAAGAAGAGTCACTATTGTGCTCCCATTGTCATACACAGGGCAAATAGCACTGGCGTCTATTCCCAGCCTGTACACTGTATTGGACTGAAGAGGATCTATTGTACTTGTCAGTTTCCTAAGCAGAGTTGAACTAGATATAGCCGTGTGTGTAGGAAGCACAGTTCCTTTTTTCTGAGCAAGCTCACTGTTCTGGCCCTATAGGAAACACAATAGAGTAGAAGAGTGCTCTTTTCTCAAAAGCAGAGTGTGTTTCTTGTAAGGCGACCTAGCTTTTTTTTCCCAGTCGTAAATGGAGTTGAATCACATGCAGTTTCTGGTTTTTCGAGCAAGAGTTGTTTTCTTGTAAGAAGAGTAACTATTGCGCTCCCATTGTCATACACAGGGCAAATAGCACTGGCGACTGTTCCCAGCATGTACAGTGTATTGGACTGAAGAAGATCTACTGTTCTTGTCATTATGCTAAGCAGAATTGAACTAGATATGGCCGTGTGTGTAGGAAGCACAATTCTTTTGTTCTGAGCAAGCTCACTGTTCGGACCCCATTGTAAACACAGTAGAGTAGAAGAGTGCTCTTTTCTCAAAAGCAGAGTGTGTTTCTTGTAAGGCGAGCTACCGTTTGTTTCCCAGTCCTAAATGGAGTTGAAACACATGCAGTTTCTGGTCCTATGGTCAAGAGTTGTTTTCTGGTAAGAAGAGACACTATTGCGTACCCATTGTCATTCACAGGGCAAATAGCACTGGCGTATGTTCCCAGCATGTACAGTGTATTGGACTGAGGAGGATCTACTGTTCTTGTCAGTATGCTAAGCCGAGTTGAACTAGATATGGCCCGTGTGTGTAGGAAGCACAGTTCTTTTCTTCTGAGGAAGCTCACTGTTCAAACCCCATAGGAAACACAGTAGAGTAGAAGAGTGCTCTTTTCTCAAAAGCAGAGTGTGTTTCTTGTAAGGCGAGCTAGCGTTTGTTTCCCAGTCCTAAATGGAGTTGAATCACATGCAGTTTCTGGTCCTATGAGCAAGAGTTGTTTTCTGCTAAGAAGAGTCACTATTGCGTTCCCATTGTCATTCACAGGGCAAAAAGCACTGGCGTGTGTTTCAGCATGTACACTGTATTGGACTTAAGGGGATCTACTGTTCTTGTCAGTTTCCTAAGCAGAGTTGAACTAGATATAGCCCGTGTGTGTAGGAAGCACAGTTCTTTTGTTCTGAGCAAGCTCACTGTTCTGGCCCTAAAGGAAACACAGAACAGTAGAAGAGTACTCTTTTCTCAAAAGCAGAGAGTGTTTCTTGTAAGGCGAGCTAGCGTTTGTTTCCCAGTCCTAAATGGAGTTGAATCACATGCAGTTTGTGGTCCTACGAGCAAGAGTTGTTTTCTGGTAAGAAGAGTCACTATTGTGCTCCCTTTGTCATACACAGGGCAAATAGCACTGGCGTCTGTTCCCAGCATGTACAGTGTATTGGACTGAAGAGGATCTACTGTTCTTGTCAGTTGGCTAACCAGAATTGAACTAGATGTGGCCGTGTGTGTAGGAAGCACAGTTCTTTTGTTCTGAGCAAGCTTACTGTTCAGACCACATAGGAAACACAGTAGAGTAGAAGAGTGCTCTTTTCTCAAAAGCAGAGTGTGTTTCTTTTAAGGCGAACTAGTGTTTGTTTCACAGTCCCAAATGGAGTTGAATCACATGCAGTTGTTGGTCCCACGAGCAAGAGTTGTTTTCTGGTAAGGAAAGTCACTATTGCGCTTCCATTGCCATACACAGTGCAAATAGCACTCGTGTCTTTTGCCAGCAACTACAGTGTATTGGACTGAAGAGGAGCTACTGTTCTTGTCAGTTGGCTAACCAGAATTGAACTAGATATGGCAGTGTGTATAGGAAGCACAGTTCTTTTCTTCTGAGGAAGCTCACTGTTCAAACCCAATGGAAACACAGTAGAGTAGAAGAGTGCTCTTTTCTCAAAAGCAGAGTGTGTTTCTTGTAAGGCAAGCTAGCGTTTGTTTCCCAGTCCTAAATGGAGTTGAATCACATGCAGTTTGTGGTCCTATGAGCAAGAGTTGTTTTCTGGTAAGAAGAGTCACTATTGTGCTCCTTTGTCATACACAGGGCAAATAGCACTGGCGTCTGTTCCCAGCATGTACAGTATATTGGACTGAAGAGGAGCTACTGTTCTTGTCAGTTTCATTAGCAGAATTGAAGTAGATATGGCCGTGTGTGTAGGAAGCACAGTTCTTTTCTTCTGAGCAAGCTCACTGTTCTGGCCCTATAGGAAACACAGTAGAGTAGAAGAGTGATCTTTTCTCAATAGCAGAGTGTGTTTCTTGTAATGCGACCTAGCATTTGTTTCCCAGTTCTAAATGTCGTTGAATCACATGCAGTTTCTGGTTCTATGAGCAAGAGTAGTTTTCTGGTAAGAAGAGTCACTATTGTGCTCCCATTGTCATACACAGGGCAAATAGCACTCGCGTCTGTTCCCAGCATGTACAGTGTATTGGACTGAAGAGGGTCTAATGTTCTTGTCAGTTTCCTAAGCAGAGTTGAACTAGATATGGCCCGTGTGTGTAAGAAGCACAGTTCTTTTGTTCTGAGCAAGCTTACTGTTCAGACCAAATAGGAAACACAGTAGAGTAAAAGAGTGCTCTTTTCTCAAAAGCAGAGTGTGTTTCTTGTAAGGCGAGCTAGTATTTGTTTCACAGTCCTAAATGGAGTTGAATCTCATGCAGTTTTTGGTTCCTCGAGCAAGAGTTGTTTTCTGGTAAGAAGAGTCACTATTGCACTCCCATTGACATACACAGGGCAAATAGCACTGGCGTCTGTTCCCAGCATGTACAGTGTATTGGACTGAAGAGGATCTACTGTTCTTGTCAGTTTCCTAAGGAGAGTTGAACTAGATATGGCCCGTGTGTGTAGGAAGCACAGTTCTTTTGTTCTGAGCAAGCTCACTCTTCGTCCGTATAGGAAACACAGTAGAGTAGAAGAGTGCTCTTTTCTCAAAAGCAGAGTGTGTTTGTTGTAAGGAGAGCTAGCATTTTTTTCCCAGTCCTGAATGGAGTTGAATCACATGCAGTTGTTGGTCCCACGAGCAAGAGTTGTTTTCTGGTAAGGAAAGTCACTATTGCGCTCCCATTGCCATACACAGTACAAATAGCACTCGCGTCTGTTGCCAGTAAGTACAGTGTATTGGACTGAAGAGGAGCTACTGTTCTTGTCAGTTTCCTATGCAGAGTTGAACTAGATATGGCCCGTGTGTGTAGGAAGCACAGTTCTTTTTTTCTGAGGAAGCTCACTGTTCAAACCCCATAGGAAACACAGTAGAGTAGAAGAGTGCTCTTTTCTCAAAAGCAGAGTGTGTTTCTTGTAAGGCGAGCTAGCGTTTGTTTCCCAGTCCTAAATGGTGTTGAATCACATGCAGTTTCTGGTCCTAAGAGCAAGAGTAGTTTTCTGGTAAGAAGAGTCACTATTGTGCTCCCATTGTCATACACAGGGCAAATAGCACTGGCGTCTATTCCCAGCCTGTACACTGTATTGGACTGAAGAGGATCTATTGTACTTGTCAGTTTCCTAAGCAGAGTTGAACTAGATATAGCCGTGTGTGTAGGAAGCACAGTTCCTTTTTTCTGAGCAAGCTCACTGTTCTGGCCCTATAGGAAACACAATAGAGTAGAAGAGTGCTCTTTTCTCAAAAGCAGAGTGTGTTTCTTGTAAGGCGACCTAGCTTTTTTTTCCCAGTCGTAAATGGAGTTGAATCACATGCAGTTTCTGGTTTTTCGAGCAAGAGTTGTTTTCTTGTAAGAAGAGTAACTATTGCGCTCCCATTGTCATACACAGGGCAAATAGCACTGGCGACTGTTCCCAGCATGTACAGTGTATTGGACTGAAGAAGATCTACTGTTCTTGTCATTATGCTAAGCAGAATTGAACTAGATATGGCCGTGTGTGTAGGAAGCACAATTCTTTTGTTCTGAGCAAGCTCACTGTTCGGACCCCATTGTAAACACAGTAGAGTAGAAGAGTGCTCTTTTCTCAAAAGCAGAGTGTGTTTCTTGTAAGGCGAGCTACCGTTTGTTTCCCAGTCCTAAATGGAGTTGAAACACATGCAGTTTCTGGTCCTATGGTCAAGAGTTGTTTTCTGGTAAGAAGAGTCACTATTGCGTACCCATTGTCATTCACAGGGCAAATAGCACTGGCGTATGTTCCCAGCATGTACAGTGTATTGGACTGAGGAGGATCTACTGTTCTTGTCAGTATGCTAAGCCGAGTTGAACTAGATATGGCCCGTGTGTGTAGGAAGCACAGTTCTTTTGTTCTGAGCAAGCTTACTGTTCAGACCACATAGGAAACACAGTAGAGAAGAAGAGTGCTCTTTTCTCAAAAGCAGAGTGTGTTTCTTTTAAGGCGAGCTAGTGTTTGTTTCCCAGTCCCAAATGGAGTTGAATCACATGCAGTTGTTGGTCCCACGAGCAAGAGTTGTTTTCTGGTAAGGAAAGTCACTGTTGCGCTCCCATTTCCATACACAGTGCAAATAGCACTCGTGTCTTATGCCAGCAACTACAGTGTATTGGACTGAAGAGGAGCTACTGTTCTTGTCAGTTGGCTAACCAGAATTGAACTAGATATGGCCGTGTGTGTAGGAAGCAGTTCTTTTCTTCTGAGGAAGCTCACTGTTCAAACCCCATAGGAAATACAGTAGAGTAGAAGAGTGCTCTTTTCTCAAAAGCAGAGTGTGTTTCTTGTAAGGCGAGCTAGCGTTTGTTTCCCAGTCCTAAATGGAGTTGAATCACATGCAGTTTGTGGTCCTATGAGCAAGAGTTGTTTTCTGGTAAGAAGAGTCACTATTGTGGCCTTTGTCATACACAGGGCAAATAGCACTGGTGTCTGTTCCCAGCATGTACAGTGTATTGGACTGAAGAGGATCTACTGTTCTTGTCAGTTTCATAAGCAGAATTGAAATAGATATGTCCATGTGTGAAGGAAGCACAGTTCTTTTGTTCTGAGGAAGTTCAATGTTCTGGCCGTATAGGAAACACAGTAGAGTAGAAGAGTGCTCTTTTCTCAAAAGCAGAGTGTGTTTCTTGTAAGGTGAGCTAGCGTTTGTTTCCCAGTCCTAAATGGAGTTGAAACACATGCAGTTTCTGGTCCTACGAGCACGAGTTGTTTTCTGGTAAGAAGAGTCACTATTGCGTTCCCATTGTCATTCACAGGGCAAATAGCACTGCCATCTGTTCCCAGCATGTACAGTGTATTGGACTGAAGAGGATCTACTGTTCTTGTCAGTTTCCTAAGCAGAATTGAACTAGATATGGCCGTGTGTGTTGGAAGCACAGTTCTTTTGTTCTGATCAAGCTCACTGTTCAGACCCCATAGGAAACACAGTAGAGTAGAAGAGTGCCCTTTTCTCAAAAGCAGAGTGTGTTTCTTGTAAGGCGAGCTAGCGTTTATTTCCCAGTCCTAAATGGAGTTGAATCACATGAAGTTTCTGGTCCTACGAGCAAGAGTTTTTTCTGCTAAGAAGAGTCACTATTGCGCTCCCATTGTCATACACAGGGCAAATAGCACTGGCATCTGTTCCCAGCATGTACAGTGTATTGGACTGAAGAGGATCTACTGTTCTTGTCAGTTTCCTAAGTAGAATTGAACTAGATATGGCCCTGTGTGTAGGAAGAACAGTTCTTTTGTTCAGAGCCAGCTCACTGTTCGGACCGCATAGGAAACACAGTAGAGTAGAAGTGTGCTCTTTTCTCAAAAGCAGAATGTGTTTCTTGTAAGGCAAGCTAGCATTTGTTTCCCAGTCCTAAATGGAGTTGAATCACATGCAATTGTTAGTCCCACGAGCAAGAGTTATTTTCTGGTAAGGAAAGTCACTATTGCGCCCTCATTGCCATACGCAGTACAAATAGCACTGGCGTCTGTTTCCAGCAATTACAGTGTATTGGACTGAAGAGGAGCTACTGTTATTGTCAGTTTCATAAGCAGAGTTGAACTAGATATTGCCCGTGTGTGTAGGAAGCACAGTTCTTTTGTTCTGAGCAAGCTCACTGTTCTGGCCCTATAGGAAACACAGAACAGTAGAAGAGTACTCTTTTCTCAAAAGCAGAGAGTGTTTCTTGTAAGGCGAGCTAGCGTTTGTTTCCCAGTCCTAAATGGAGTTGAATCACATGCAGTTTCTGGTCCTATGAGCAAGAGTTGTTTTCTGGTAAGAAGAGTCACTATGCGCTCCCATTGACATACACAGGGCAAATAGCACTGGCGTCTGTTCCCAGCATGTACAGTGTATTGGACTGAAGAGGATCTACTGTTCTTGTCAGTTTCCTAAGGAGAGTTGAATTAGATATGGCCCGTGTGTGTAGGAAGCACAGTTCTTTTTTTCTGAGCAAGCTCACTGTTCTGGCCCTATAGGAAACACAGTAGAGTAGACGAGTGCTTTTTCTCAAAAGCAGAGTGTGTTTCTTGTAAGGCGAGCTACCGATTGTTTCCCAGTCCTAAATGGAGTTGAATCACATGCAGTTGTTGGTCACAGGAGCAAGAGTTGTTTTCTGGTAAGGAAAGTCACTATTGCGCTCCCATTGCCATAAGCAGTACAAATAGCACTGGCATCTGTTGCCAGCAAGTACAGTGTATTGGACTGAAGAGGAGCTACTGTTCTTGTCAGTTTCCTTATCAGAGTTGAACTAGATACTGCCCGTGTGTGTAGGAAGCACAGTTCTTTTGTTCTGAGCAAGCTCACTGTTCGAACCCAATATGAGACACAGTAGAGAAGAAGAGTGCTCTTTTCTCTAAAGCAGAGTGTGTTTCTTGTAAGGCGAGCTAGCGTTTGTTTCCCAGTCCTAAATGGAGTTGATTCACATGAAGTTTCTGGTCCTATGAGCAAGAGTTTTTTTTATGGTAAGAATAGTCACTATTGCACTTCCTTTGCCATACACAGGACAAATAGCACTGGCGTCTGTTCCCAGCAAGTACAGTGTATTGGACTTAAGAGGATATACTGTTCTTGTCAGGTTTCTAAGCAGAGTTGAACTAGATATGGCCCGTGTGTGTAGGAAGCACAGTTATTATGTTCTGAGCAAGCTCACTGTTCTGGCCCTATAGGAAACACAGTAGAGTAGAAGAGTGCTCTTTTCTCAAAAGCAGAGTGTGTTTCTTGTAAGGCAAGCTAGCGTTTGTTTCACAGTCCTAAATGGAATTGAAACACATGCAGTTTCTGGTTTGTACGTACAAGAGTTGTTTTCTGGTAAGGAATGTCACTATTGAGCTCCCATTGCCATACACAGTGCAAATAGCACTCGCGTCTGTTCCCAGCAAGTACAGTGTTGGACTGAAGAGGAGCTACTGTTCTTGTCAGGTTCCTAAGCAGAGTTGAACTACATATGGTTCGTGTGTGTAGGAAGCACAGTTCTTTTGTTCTGAGCAAGCTCACTGTTTGGACCCCATAGGAAACACAGAAGACTAGAAGAGTGCTCTTTTCTCTAAAGCAGAGTGTTTTTCTTGAAAGGCGAGCTAGCGTTTGTTTCCGAGTCCTAAATGGAGTTGAATCCCATGCAGTTTCTGGTACTATGAGCAAGAGATGTTTTCTGGTAAGGAAAGTCACTATTGCGCTGCCATTGTTATACACAGGACAAATAGCACTGGCATCTGTTGCCAGCAAGTACAGTGTATTGGACTGAAGAGGATCTACTGTTCTTGTCAGGTTCCTAAACAGACTTGAACTAGATATGGCCCTGTGTGTAGGAAGCACAGGTTTTTTTTGTTCTGAGCAAGCTCACTGTTCAGACCCCATAGGAAACACAGTAGAGTAGAAGAGTGCTCTTTCCTCAAAAGCAGACTGTGTTTCTTGTAAGGCGAGCTAGCGTTTGTTTCCCAGTCCTAAATGGAGTTGAGTCACATGCAGTTTTTGTCCTATGAGCAAGAGTTGTTTTCTGGTAAGACGAGTCACTATTGTGCTGTAATTGCCCTACACAGTGCAAATAGCACTCGCGTCTGTTCCCAGCAAGTACAGTGTATGGGACTGAAGAGGAGCTACTGTTCTTGTCAGTTTCCTAAGCAGAGTTGAACTAGATATGGCCTGTGTGTAGGAAGCACAGTTCTTTTGTTCTGAGCAAGCTCACTCTTCTGGCCCTATAGGAACACAGTAGAGTAGAAGAGTGCTCTCTTCTCTAAAGCAGAGTGTGTTTCTTGTAAGGCGAGCTAGCGTTTGTTTCACAGTCCTAAATGGAGTTGAATCACATGAAGTTTCTGGTCCTATGAGCAAGAGTTGTTTTATGGTAAGAATAGTCACTATTGCACTGCCTTTGCCTTACACAGGACAAATAGCACTGGCGTCTGTTCCCAGCAAGTACTGTGTATTGGACTTAAGAGGATCTACTGTTCTTGTTAGGTTCCTAAGCAGAGTTGAACTAGATATGGCCCGTGTGTGTAGGAAGCACAGTTATTATGTTCTGAGCAAGCTCACTGTTCTGGCCCTATAGGAAACACAGTAGAGTAGAAGAGTGCTCTTTTCTCAAAAGCAGAGTGTGTTTCTTGTAAGGCAAGCTAGCGTTTTTTTTCCCAGTCCTAAATGGAGTTGAATCCCATGCAGTTTCTGGTCCTACGAGCAAGAGTTGTTTTCTGGTAAGGAAAGTCACTATTGCGCTCCCATTGCCATACGCAGTACAAATAGAACTGGCGTCTGTTGCCAGCAAGTACAGTGTATTGGACTGAAGAGGAGCTACTGTTCTTGTCAGTTTCCTAAGCAGAGTTGAACTAGATATTGCCCGTGTGTGTAGGAAGCACAGTTCTTTTGTTCTGAGCAAGCTCACTGTTCAGAACCAATATGAGACACAGTAGAGAAGAAGAGTGCTCTTTTCTCTAAAGCAGAGTGTGTTTCTTGTAAGGCGAGCTAGCGTTTGTTTCCCAGTCCTAAATGGAGTTGAAACACATGCAGTTTCCTTTCCTATGTACAAGAGTTGTTTTCTAGTAAGGAATGTCACTATTGAGCTCCCATTGCCATACACAGTGCAAATTGCACTCACGTCTGTTCCCAGCAAGTACAGTGTTGGACTGAAGAGGAGCTACTGTTCTTGTCAGGTTCCTAAGCAGAATTGAACTACATATGGTTCGTGTGTGTAGGAAGCACAGTTCTTTTGTTCTGAGCAAGCTCACTGTTTGGACCCCATAGGAAACACAGTAGACTAGAAGAGTGCTCTTTTCTCTAAAGCAGAGTGTTTTTCTTGAAAGGCGAGCTAGCGTTTGTTTCCAAGCCCTAAATGGAGTTGAATCCCATGCAGTTTCTGGTACTATGAGCAAGAGATGTTTTCTGGTAAGGAAAGTCACTATTGCGCTGCCATTGTTATACACAGGACAAATAGCACTGGCATCTGTTGCCAGCAAGTACAGTGTATTGTACTGAAGAGGATCTACTGTTCTTGTCAGGTTCCTAAACAGACTTGAACTAGATATGGCCCTGTGTGTAGGAAGCACAGTTTTTTTTTGTTCTGAACAAGCTCACTGTTCGGACCCCATAGGAAACACAGTAGAGTAGAAGAGTGCTCTTTTCTCAAAAGCAGACTGTGTTTCTTGTAAGGCGAGCTAGCGTTTGTTTCCCAGTCCTAAATGGAGTTGAGTCACATGCAGTTTTTTGTCCTATGAGCAAGAGTTGTTTTCTGGTAAGACGAGTCACTATTGTGCTCTAATTGCCCTACACAGTGCAAATAGCACTCGCGTCTGTTCCCAGCAAGTACAGTGTATTGGACTGAAGAGCATCTACTGTTCTTTTCAGTTTCCTAAGCAGAGTTGAACTAGTTATGGCCCATGTGTGTAGGAAGCACAGTTGTTTTGTTCTGAGCAAGCTCATTGTTTGGACCCCATAGGAAACACAGTAGAGTAGAAGAGTGCTCTTTTCTCAAAATCAGAGAGTCTTTCTTGTAAGGCGAGCTAGTGTTTGTTTCCCAGTCTTAAAGGGAGTTTAATCACATGCACTTTCTGGTCCTATGAGCAAGAGTTGTTTTCTGGTAATTAAAGTCCCTATTGTGCTCCCATTGCCATACACAGTGCAAATAGCACTCCCGTCTGTTCCCAGCAAGTACAGTGTATGGGACTGAAGAGGAGCTACTGTTCTTGTCAGTTTCCTAAGCAGAGTTGAACTAGATATGGCCCGTGTGTAGGAAGCACAGTTCTTTTGTTCTGAGCAAGCTCACTCTTCTGGCCCTATAGGAACACAGTAGAGTAGAAGAGTGCTCTCTTCTCTAAAGCAGAGTGTGTTTCTTGTAAGGCGAGCTAGCGTTTGTTTCCCAGTCCTAAATGGAGTTGAATCACATGAAGTTTCTGGTCCTATGAGCAAGAGTTGTTTTATGGTAAGAATAGTCACTATTGCACTGCCTTTGCCATACACAGGACAAATAGCACTGGCGTCTGTTCCCAGCAAGTACAGTGTATTGGACTTAAGAGGATCTACTGTTCTTGTCAGGTTCCTAAGCAGAGTTGAACTAGATATGCCCCCTGTGTGTAGGAAGCACAGTTATTATGTTCTGAGCAAGCTCACTGTTCTGGCCCTATAGGAAACACAGTAGAGTAGAAGAGTGCTCTTTTCTCAAAAGCAGAGTGTTTTTCTTGTAAGGCAAGCTAACGTTTTTTTCGCAGTCCTAAATGGAGTTGAATCCCATGCAGTTTCTGGTCCTACGAGCAATAGTTGTTTTCTGGTAAGGAAAGTCACTATTGTGCTCCCATTGCCATACACTGTGCAATAGCAATCGCGTGTGATCCCAGCAAGTACAGTGTATCGGACTGAAGAGGAGCTACTGTTCTTGTCTGTTTCCTAAGCAGAGTTGAACTAGATATGTCCCATGTGTGTAGGAAGCACAGTTCTTTTGTTCTGAGCAAGCTAACTGTTCGGAACCCATAGGAAACACAGTAGAGTAGATGAGTGCTCTTTTCTCAAAAGCAGAGTGTGTTTCCTGTAAGGCGAGGTAGCGTTTGTTTCCCAGTCCTAAATGGAGTTGAATCACATGCAGTTTCTGGTCCTACGAGCAAGAGTTGTTTTCTGGTAAGGAAAGTCACTATTGCACTCCCATTGCCATACACAGTGCAAATAGCACTGGCGTCTCTTCCCAGCAAGTACAGTGTATCGGACTGAAGAGGAGCTACTGTTCTTGTCAGTTTCCTAAGCAGAGTTGAACTAGATATGGCCCGTGTGTGTAGGAAGCTCAGTTCTTATGTTCTGAGTAAGCTCACTGTTCTGGCCCTATAGGAAACACATTAGTGTAGAAGAGTGCTCTTTTCTCTAAAGCAGAGTGAGTTTCTTGTAAGGCAAGCTAGCGTTTGTTTCCCAGTGTTAAATGGAGTTGAATCACATGCAGTTTCTGCTCCTACGATCAAGAGTTGTTTTCTGGTAAGGAAAGTCACTATTATGTTCCCATTGCCATATACAGTGCAAATAGCACTCGCGTCTGTTCCCAGCCAGTATAGTGTATTGGACTGAATAGGAGCTACTGTTCTTGTCAGTTTCCTAAGCAGAGTTGAACTGCATATGATCCGTGTGTGTACGAAGCACAGTTCTTTTGTTTTGAGCAAGCTTACTTTTTGGACCCCATAGAAAACACAGTAGACTAGAATAGTGCTCTTTTCTCTAAACCAGAGTGTTTTTCTTGTAAGGCGAGCTAGCGTTTGTTTCCCAGGCCTAAATTTAGTTGAATCCCATGCAGTTTCTGGTACTATGAGCAAGAGTTGTTTTCTGGTAATGAAAGTCACTATTGCGGTGCCATTGCCATACACAGGACAAATAGCACTGGCGTCTGTTGCCAGCAAGTACAGTGTATTGGACTGAAGAGGATCTACTGTTCTTGTCAGGTTCCTAAGCAGACTTGAACTAGATATGGCCGTGTGTAGGAAGCACAGTTTTTTTTGTTCTGAGCAAGCTCACTGTTCTGGCCCTATAGGAAACACAGTAGAGTAGATGAGTGCTCTTTTCTCAGAAGCAGAGTGTGTTTCTTGTAAGGCAAGCTAGCATTTGTTTCCCAGTCCTAAATGCAGTTGAATTAAATGCACTTTCTGGTCCTACGAGCAAGAGTTGTTTTCTGGTAAGAAGAGTCACTATTGCGCTCCCATTGCCATACACAGGGCAAATAGCACTCGTGTCTGTTCCCAGCAAGTACAGTGTATTGGACTGAAGAGGAGCTACTGTTCTTGTCAGTTTCCTAAGCAGAATTGAACTAGATATGGCCGTGTGTGTAGGAAACACAGTTCTTTTGTTCTGAGCAAGCTCACTGTTCGGACCCAATAGGAAACACAGTAGAGTAGAAGAGTGCCCTTTTCTCAAAAGCAGAGTGTGTTTCTTGTAAGGCGAGCTAGCGTTTGTTTCCCAGTCCTAAATGGAGTTGAATCACATGAAGTTTCTGGTCCTTCGAGCAAGAGTTGTTTTCTGGTAAGAAGAGTCACTATTGCACTCCCATTGACTTACACAGGGCAAATAGCACTGGCGTCTGTTCACAGCATGTACAGTGTATTGGACTGAAGAGGATCTACTGTTCTTGTCAGTTTCCTAAGGAGAGTTGAACTAGATATGGCCCGTGTGTGTAGGAAGCTCAGTTCTTTTTTTCTGAGCAAGCTCACTGTTCTGGCCCTATAGGAAACACAGTAGAGTAGAAGAGTGCTCTTTTCTCAAAAGCAGAGTGTGTTTCTTGTAAGGCGAGCTACCGTTTGTTTCCCAGTCCTAAATGGAGTTGAATCACATGCAGTTGTTGGTCACAGGAGCAAGAGTTGTTTTCTGGTAAGGAAAGTCACTATTGCGCTCCCATTGCCATACACAGTGCAAATAGCACATGCGTCTGTTCCCAGCAAGTACAGTGTATTGGAATGAAGAGGAGCTACTGTTCTTGTCAGGTTCCTAAGCAGAGTTGAACTCGATATGGCCCGTGTGTGTAGGAAGCACAGTTCTTATGTTCTGAGCAAGCTCACTGTTCTGGCCCTATAGGAAACACAGTAGAGTAGAAGAGTGCTCTTTTCTCAAAAGCAGAGTGTGTTTCTTGTAAGGCAAGCTAGCGTTTTTTTCCCAGTCCTAAATGGAGTTGAATCACATGCAGTTGTTGGTTCCAGGAGCAAGAGTTGTTTTCTGGTAAGGAAAGTCACTATTGCGTTCCCATTGCCATACGCAGTACAAATAGCACTGGCGTCTGTTGCCAGCAAGTACAGTGTATTGGACTGAAGAGGAGCTACTGTTCTTGTCAGTTTCCTAAGCAGAGTTGAACTAGATATTGCCCGTGTGTGTAGGAAGCACAGTTCTTTTGTTCTGAGCAAGCTCACTGTTCGGACCCAATATGAGACACAGTAGAGAAGAAGAGTGCTCTTTTCTCTAAAGCAGAGTGTGTTTCTTGTAAGGCGAGCTAGCTTTTGTTTCCCAGTCCTAAATGGAGTTGAAACACATGCAGTTTCTCGTCCTACGTCCAAGAGTTGTTTTCTGGTAAGGAATGTCACTATTGAGCTCCCATTGCCATACACAGTGCAAATAGCACTGGCGTCTGCTCCCAGCAAGTACAGTGTTGGACTGAAGAGGAGCTACTGTTCTTGTCAGGTTCCTAAGCAGAGTTGAACTACATATGGTTCGTGTGTGTAGGAAGCGCAGTTCTTTTGTTCTGAGCAAGCTCACTGTTTGGACCCCATAGGAAACACAGTAGACTAGAAGAGTGCTCTTTTCTCTAAAGCAGAGTGTTTTTCTTGAAAGGCGAGCTAGCGTTTGTTTCCGAGCCCTAAATGGAGTTGAATCCCATGCAGTTTCTGGTACTATGAGCAAGAGATGTTTTCTGGTAAGGAAAGTCACTATTGCGCTGCCATTGTTATACACAGGACAAATAGCACTGGCATCTGTTGCCAGCAAGTACAGTGTATTGGACTGAAGAGGATCTACTGTTCTTGTCAGGTTCCTAAACAGACTTGAACTAGATATGGCCCTGTGTGTAGGAAGCACAGTTTTTTTTGTTCTGAGCAAGCTCACTGTTCGGACCCCATAGGAAACACAGTAGAGTAGAAGAGTGCTCTTTTCTCAAAAGCAGACTGTGTTTCTTGTAAGGCGAGCTAGCGTTTGTTTCCCAGTCCTAAATGGAGTTGAGTCACATGCAGTTTTTTGTCCTATGAGCAAGAGTTGTTTTCTGGTAAGACGAGTCACTATTGTGCTCTAATTGCCCTACACAGTGCAAATAGCACTCGCATCTGTTCCCAGCAAGTACAGTGTATTGGACTGAAGAGCATCTACTGTTCTTTTCAGTTTCCTAAGCAGAGTTGAACTAGATATGGCCCATGTGTGTAGGAAGCACAGTTGTTTTGTTCTGAGCAAGCTCATTGTTTGGACCCCATAGGAAACACAGTAGAGTAGAATAGTGCTCTTTTCTCAAAATCAGAGAGTCTTTCTTGCAAGGCGAGCTAGTGTTTGTTTCCCAGTCCTAAATGGTGTTTAATCACATGCACTTTTTCGTCCTATGAGCAAGAGTTGTTTTCTGGTAATTAAAGACCCTATTGCGCTCCCATTGAAATACACAGTGCAAATAGCACTCCCGTCTGTTCCCAGCAAGTACAGTGTATGGGACTGAAGACGAGCTACTGTTCTTGTCAGTTTCCTAAGCAGAGTTGAACTAGATATGGCCCGTGTGTAGGAAGCACAGTTCTTTTGTTCTGAGCAAGCTCACTCTTCTGGCCCTATAGGAACACAGTAGAGTAGAAGAGTGCTCTCTTCTCTAAAGCAGAGTGTGTTTCTTGCAAGGCGAGCTAGCGTTTGTTTCCCAGTCCTAAATGGAGTTGAATCACATGAAGTTTCTGGTCCTATGAGCAAGAGTTGTTTTATGGTAAGAATAGTCACTATTGCACTGCCTTTGCCATACACAGGACAAATAGCACTGGCGTCTGTTCCCAGCAAGTACAGTGTATTGGACTTAAGAGGATCTACTGTTCTTGTCAGCTTCCTAAGCAGAGTTGAACTAGATATGGCCCGTGTGTGTAGGAAGCACAGTTATTATGTTCTGAGCAAGCTCACTGTTCTGGCCCTATAGGAAACACAGTAGAGTAGAAGAGTGCTCTTTTCTCAAAAGCAGAGTGTGTTTCTTGTAAGGCAAGCTAGCGTTTTTTTCCCAGTCCTAAATGGAGTTGAATCCCATGCAGTTTCTGGTCCTACGAGCAAGAGTTGTTTTCTGGTAAGGAAAGTCACTATTTTGCTCCCATTGCCATACACAGTGCAATAGCACTCGCGTGTGATCCCAGCAAGTACAGTGTATCGGACTAAAGAGGAGCTACTGTTCTTGTCCGTTTCCTAAGCAGAGTTGAACTAGATATGTCCCATGTGCGTAGGAAGCACAGTTCTTTTGTTCTGAGCAAGCTCACTGTTCGGACCCCATAGGAAACACAGTAGAGTAGAAGAGTGCTCTTTTATCAAAAGCAGAGTGTGTTTCATGTAAGGCGAGCAGCATTTGTTTCCCAGTCCTAAATGGAGATGAATCACATGCAGTTTCTGGTCCTATGAGCAAGAGTTGTTTTCTGGTAAGGAATGTCACTATTGTGCTCCCATTGCCATACACAGTGCAAATAGCACTCGCGTCTGTTCCCAGCAAGTACAGTTTATGGGACTGAGGGAGGAGCTACTGTTCTTGTCAGTTTCCTAAGCAGAGTTGAACTAGATATGGCCGTGTGTGTAGGAAGCACAGTTATTTTTTCTGAGCAAGCTCACTGTTCGGACCCTATAGGAAACACAGTAGAGTAGAAGAGTGCTCTTTTCTCAAAAGCAGAGTGTTTTTCTTGTAAGGCGAGCTAGCATTTGTTTCCAAGTCCTAAATTGAGTTGAATCACATGCAGTTTCTGGTCCTACGAGCAAGAGTTGTTTTCTGGTAAGGAAAGTCACTATTGCGCTCCCATTGCATACACAGTGCAAACAGTACTCGCGTCTGTTCCCAGCAAGTACAGTGTATGGGACTGAAAAGGAGCTAGTGTTCTTGTCAGTTTCCTAAGCAGAGTTGAAGTAGATATGGCCCGTGTGTGTAGGAATCACAGTTCTTATGTTCTGAGCAAGCTCACTGTTTTGGCCCTATAGGAAACACAGTAGAGTAGAAGAGTGCTCTTTTCTCAAAAGCAGAGTGTGTTTCTTGTAAGGCGAGCTAGCGTTTGTTTCCCAGTCCTAAGTGGAGTTGAATCACATGCAGTTGTTGGTCACAGGAGCAAGAGTTGTTTTCTGGTAAGGAAAGACACTATTGCGCTCCCATTGCCATACACAGTGCAAATAGCACATGCGTCTGTTCCCAGCAAGTACAGTGTATTGGAATGAAGAGGAGCTACTGTTCTTGTCAGGTTCCTAAGCAGAGTTGAACTCGATATGGCCCGTGTGTGTAGGAAGCACAGTTCTTATGTTCTGAGCAAGCTCACTGTTCTGGCCCTATAGGAAACACAGTAGAGTAGAAGAGTGCTCTTTTCTCAAAAGCAGAGTGTGTTTCTTGTAAGGCAAGCTAGCGTTTTTTTCCCAGTCCTAAATGGAGTTGAATCACATGCAGTTGTTGGTTCCAGGAGCAAGAGTTGTTTTCTGGTAAGGAAAGTCACTATTGCGCTCCCATATCCATATGCAGTACAAATAGCACTGGCGTCTGTTGCCAGCAAGTACAGTGTATTGGACTGAAGAGGAGCTACTGTTCTTGTCAATTTCCTAAGCAGAGTTGAAATAGATATTGCCCGTGTGTGTAGAAAGCACAGTTCTTTTGTTCTGAGCAAGCTCACTGTTCGGACCCAATATGAGACACAGTAGAGAAGAAGAGTGCTCTTTTCTCTAAAGCAGAGTGTGTTTCTTGTAAGGCGAGCTAGCGTTTGTTTCCCAGTCCTAAATGGAGTTGAAACACATGCAGTTTCTGGTCCTACATACAAGAGTTGTTTTCTGGTAAGGAATGTCACTATTGAGCTCCCATTGCCATACACAGTGCAAATAGCACTCGCGTCTGTTCCCAGCAAGTACAGTGTATCGGACTGAAGAGGAGCTACTGTTCTTGTCAGGTTCCTAAGCAGAGTTGAACTACATATGGTTCGTGTGTGTAGGAAGCACAGTTCTTTTGTTCTGAGCAAGCTCACTGTTTGGACCCCATAGGAAACACAGTAGACTAGAAGAGTGCTCTTTTCTCTAAAGCAGAGTGTTTTTCTTGAAAGGCGAGCTAGCATTTTTTTCCGAGTCCTAAATGGATTTGAATCCCATGCAGTTTCTGGTACTATGAGCAAGAGATGTTTTCTGGTAAGGAAAGTCACTATTGCGCTGCCATTGTTATACACAGGACAAATAGCACTGGCATCTGTTGCCAGCAAGTACAGTGTATTGGACTGAAGAGGATCTACTGTTCTTGTCAGGTTCCTAAACAGACTTGAACTAGATATGGCCCTGTGTGTAGGAAGCACAGTTTTTTTTGTTCTGAGCAAGCTCACTGTTCGGACCCCATAGGAAGCACAGTAGAGTAGAAGAGTGCTCTTTTCTCAAAAGCAGACTGTGTTTCTTGTAAGGCGAGCTAGCGTTTGTTTCCCAGTCCTAAATGGATTTGAGTCACATGCAGTTTTTTGTCCTATGAGCAAGAGTTGTTTTCTGGTAAGAAGAGTCACTATTGTGCTCTAATTGCCCTACACAGTGCAAATAGCACTCGCATCTGTTCCCAGCAAGTACAGTGTATTGGACTGAAGAGCATCTACTGTTCTTTTCAGTTTCCTAAGCAGAGTTGAACTAGATATGGCCCATGTGTGTAGGAAGCACAGTTGTTTTGTTCTGAGCAAGCTCATTGTTTGGACCCCATAGGAAACACAGTAGAGTAGAATAGTGCTCTTTTGTCAAAATCAGAGAGTCTTTCTTGTAAGGCGAGCTAGTGTTTGTTTCCCAGTCCTAAATGGAGTTTAATCACATGAACTTTCTCGTCCTATGAGCAAGAGTTGTTTTCTGGTAATTAAAGTCCCTATTGTGCTCCCATTGCCATACACAGTGCAAATAGCACTCCCGTCTGTTCCCAGCAAGTACAGTGTATGGGACTGAAGAGGAGCTACTGTTCTTGTCAGTTTCCTAAGCAGAGTTGAACTAGATATGGCCCGTGTGTAGGAAGCACAGTTCTTTTGTTCTGAGCAAGCTCAGTCTTCCGGCCCTATGGGAACACAGTAGAGTAGAAGAGTGCTCTCTTCTCTAAAGCAGAGTGTGTTTCTTGTAAGGCGAGCTAGCGTTTGTTTCCCAGTCCTAAATGGAGTTGAATCACATGAAGTGTCTGGTCCTATGAGCAAGAGTTGTTTTATGGTAAGAATAGTCACTATTGCACTGCCTTTGCCATACACAGGACAAATAGCACTGGCGTCTCTTCCCAGCAAGTACAGTGTATTGGACTTAAGAGGATCTACTGTTCTTGTCAGGTTCCTAAGCAGAGTTGAACTAGATATGGCCCGTGTGTGTAGGAAGCACAGTTATTATGTTCTGAGCAAGCTCACTGTTCTGGCCCTATAGGAAACACAGTAGAGTAGAAGAGTGCTCTTTTCTCAAAAGCAGAGTGTGTTTCTTGTAAGGCAAGCTAGCGTTTTTTTCCCAGTCCTAAATGGAGTTGAATCCCATGCAGTTTCTGGTCCTACAAGCAAGAGTTGTTTTCTGGTAAGGAAAGTCACTATTGTGCTCCCATTGCCATACACAGTGCAATAGCAATCGCGTGTGATCCCAGCAAGTACAGTGTATCGGACTGAAGAGGAGCTACTGTTCTTGTCCGTTTCCTAAGCAGAGTTGAACTAGATATGTCCCATGTGTGTAGGAAGCACAGTTCTTTTGTTCTGAGCAAGCTAACTGTTCGGAACCCATAGGAAACACAGTAGAGTAGATGAGTGCTCTTTTCTCAAAAGCAGAGTGTGTTTCCTGTAAGGCGAGGTAGTGTTTGTTTCCCAGTCCTAAATGGAGTTGAATCACATGCAGTTTCTGGTCCTACGAGCAAGAGTTGTTTTCTGGTAAGGAAAGTCACTATTGCACTCCCATTGCCATACACAGTGCAAATAGCACTGGCGTCTGTTCTCAGCAAGTACAGTGTATCGGACTGAAGAGGAGCTACTGTTCTTGTCAGTTTCCTAAGCAGAGTTGAACTAGATATGGCCCGTGTGTGTAGGAAGCTCAGTTCTTATGTTCTGAGTAAGCTCACTGTTCTGGCCCTATAGGAAACACATTAGAGTAGAAGAGTGCTCTTTTCTCTAAAGCAGAGTGAGTTTCTTGTAAGGCAAGCTAGCGTTTGTTTCCCAGTGTTAAATTTAGTTGAATCACATGCAGTTTCTGCTCCTACGAGCAAGAGTTGTTTTCTGGTAAGGAAAGTCACTATTATGCTCCCATTGCCATACACAGTGCAAATAGCACTCGCGTCTGTTCCCAGCAAGTACAGTGTATTGGACTGAATAGGAGCTACTGTTCTTGTCAGTTTCCTAAGCAGAGTTGAACTGCATATGATCCGTGTGTGTACGAAGCACAGTTCTTTTGTTTTGAGCAAGCTTACTTTTTGGACCCCATAGGAAACACAGTAGACTAGAATAGTGCTCTTTTCTCTAAACCAGAGTGTTTTTCTTGTTAGGCGAGCTAGCGTTTGTTTCCCAGGCCTAAATTTAGTTGAATCCCATGCAGTTTCTGGTACTATGAGCAAGAGTTGTTTTCTGGTAAGGAAAGTGACTATTGCGGTGCCATTGCCATACACAGGACAAATAGCACTGGCGTCTGTTGCCAGCAAGTACAGTGTATTGGACTGAAGAGGATCTACTGTTCTTGTCAGGTTCCTAAGCAGATTTGAACTAGATATGGCCGTGTGTGTAGGAAGCACAGTTTTTTTTGTTCTGAGCAAGCTCACTGTTCTGGCCCTATAGGAAACACAGGAAAGTAGAAGAGTGCTCTTTTCTCAAAAGCAGAGTGTGTTTCTTGTAAGGCTAGCTAGCATTTGTTTCCCAGTCCTAAATGGAATTGAATCACATGCAGTTTCAGGTCCTACAAGCAAGAGCTGTTTTCTGGTAAGAAGAGTCACTATTGTGCTCCCATTGTCATATACAGGGCAAATAACACTGGCGTCTGTTCCCAGCAAGTACAGTGTATTGGACTGAAGAGGATCTACTGTTCCTGTCAGTTTTCTAAGCAGAATTCAACTAGATTTGGCCCGTGTGTGTAGGAAGCACAGTTCTTTTGTTCTGAGCAAGCTCACTGTACTGGCCATACAGGAAATACAGTAGAGTAGAAGAGTGCTCATTTCTCAAAAGCAGAGTGTGTTTCTTGTAAGGTGAGCTAGTGTTTGTTTCTCAGTCCTAAATGGAGTTGAATCACATGCAGTTTTTGGTCCTACGAGCAAGAGTTTTTTTCTTGTAAGGAAAGTCACTATTGCGCTCCCATTGCCACACATTGCAAATAGCACTCGCGTCTGTTCCCAGCAAGTACAGTGTATTGGACTGAAGAGGATCTACTGTTCTTGTCAGTTTCCTAAGCAGAGTTGAATTAGATATGGCCCGTGTGTGTAGGAAGCACAGTTCTTTTGTTCTGAGCAAGCACACTGTTCAGACCCCATAGGAAACACAGTAGAGTAGAAGAGTGCTCTTTTCTCAAAAGCAGAGTGTTTCTTTAAAGAAAGCTAGTGTTTGTTTCCCAGACAGAAATGGAGTTGAATCCCATGCAGTTTCTGGTCCTACGAGCAAGAGTTGTTTTCTGATAAGAAGAGTCACTATTGTGCTCCCTTTGCCATACACAGTGCAAATAGCACACGCATCTGTTCCCAGCAAGTACAGTGTATTGGACTGAAGAGGAGCTACTGTTCTTGTCAGTTTCCTAAGCTGAATTGAACTAGATATGGCCGTGTGTGTAGGAAGCACAGTTCTTTTGTTCTGAGCAAGCTCACTGTTTGGACCCCATAGGAAACACAGTAGAGTAGAAGAGTGCTCTTTTCTCAAAAGCAGAGTGTGTTTCTTGTAAGGCTAGCTAGCATTTGTTTCCCAGTCCTAAATGGAATTGAATCACATGCAGTTTCAGGTCCTACAAGCAAGAGCTGTTTTCTGGTAAGAAGAGTCACTATTGTGCTCCCATTGTCATATACAGGGCAAATAACACTGGCGTCTGTTCCCAGCAAGTACAGTGTATTGGACTGAAGAGGATCTACTGTTCCTGTCAGTTTTATAAGCAGAATTCAACTAGATATGGCCCGTGTGTGTAGGAAGCACAGTTCTTTTGTTCTGAGCAAGCTCACTGTACTGGCCATACAGGAAATACAGTAGAGTAGATGAGTGCTCATTTCTCAAAAGCAGAGTGTGTTTCTTGTAAGGTGAGCTAGTGTTTGTTTCTCAGTCCTAAATGGAGTTGAATCACATGCAGTTTTTGGTCCTACGAGCAAGAGTTTTTTTCTTGTAAGGAAAGTCACTATTGCGCTCCCATTGCCATACACATTGCAAATAGCACTCGCGTCTGTTCCCAGCAAGTACAGTGTATTGGACTGAAGAGGATCTACTGTTCTTGTCAGTTTCCTAAGCAGAGTTGAATTAGATATGGCCCGTGTGTGTAGGAAGCACAGTTCTTTTGTTCTGAGCAAGCACACTGTTCAGACCCCATAGGAAACACAGTAGAGTAGAAGAGTGCTCTTTTCTCAAAAGCAGAGTGTTTCTTTAAAGAAAGCTAGTGTTTGTTTCCCAGACAGAAATGGAGTTGAATCCCATGCAGTTTCTGGTCCTACGAGCAAGAGTTGTTTTCTGATAAGAAGAGTCACTATTGTGCTCCCTTTGCCATACACAGTGCAAATAGCACACGCATCTGTTCCCAGCAAGTACAGTGTATTGGACTGAAGAGGAGCTACTGTTCTTGTCAGTTTCCTAAGCTGAATTGAACTAGATATGGCCGTGTGTGTAGGAAGCACAGTTCTTTTGTTCTGAGCAAGCTCACTGTTTGGACCCCATAGGAAACACAGTAGAGTAGAAGAGTGCTCTTTTCTCAAAAGCAGAGTGTGTTTCTTGTAAGGCGAGCTAGCTTTTGTTTCCCAGTCAGAAATGGAGTTGAATCACATGCAGTTTTCGGTCCTATGAGCAAGAGTTGTTTTCTTGTAAGAAGAGTCACTATTGTGCTTCCATTGTCATACACAGGGCAAATAGCACTGGCGTCTGTTCCCAGCAAGTACACTGCATTGGACTGAAGAGGATCTACTGTTCTTGTCAGTTTCCTAAGCAGAATTGAAATAGATATGGCCTGTGTGTGTAGTCAGCACATTTCATTGTTCTGAGCAAGCTCACTGTACTGGCCCTATTAAAAGCACAGTAGAGTAGAAGAGTGCTCTTTTCTCAAAAGCAGAGTGTGTTTCTTGTAAGGCGAGCTAGCGTTTGTTTCCCAGTCCTAAATGGAGTTGAATCACATGCAGTTTTTGGTCCTATGAGCAAGAGTTGTTTTCTGGTAAGGAAAGTCACTATTGTGCTCCCATTGCCATACACAGTGCAAATAGCACTCCCGTCTGTTCACAGTGAGTACAGTGTATTGGACTGACAAGGAGCTCTTTTCCTGTCAGTTTCCTAAGCAGAGTTGAACTAGATATGGCCCGTGTGTGTAGGAAGCACAGTTCTTTTGTTCTGAGCAAGCTCAATGTTCGGACCCCATAGGAAACACTGTAGAGCAGAAGAGTGCTCTTTTCTCAAAAGCAGAGTGTGTTTCTTGTAAGGCGAGCTAGTGTTTGTTTCCCAGTCATAAATGGAGTTGAATCCCATGCAGTTTCTGGTCCTACGAGCAAGAGATTTTTTCTGGTAAGGAAAGTCACTATTGTGCTTCCATTGCCATACACTGTGCAAATACCACACGCGTCTGCTTCCAGCAAGTAACGTGTATTGGACTGAAGAGGATCTACTGTTCTTGTCAGTTTCCTAAGGAGAGTTGAAACAAATATGGACCGTGTGTGTACAAAGCACAGTTCTTTTGTTCTGAGCAAGCTCACTCTTCGGAACAATTAGGAAACACAGTAGAGTAGAAGAGTGCTCTTTTCTCAAAAGCAGAGTGTGTTTCTTGTAAGGCGAGCTAGTGTTTGTTTCCCAGTCAGAAATGGAGTTGAATGCCATGCAGTTTCTGGTCCTATGAGCAAGAATTGTTTTATGGTAAGAAGAGTCACTATTGTGCTCCCATTGTCATGCACAGGGCAAATAGCAATGGTGTCTGTTCCCAGCATGTACAGTGTATTGGACTGAGGAGAATCTACTGTTCTTGTCAGTTTCCTAAGCAGAGTTGAACTAGATATGGCCCATGTGTGTAGGAAGCACAGTTCTTTTGTTCTGAGCAAGCACACTGTTCAGACCCCATAAAAATACAGTAGAGTAGAAGAGTGCTCTTTTCTCAAAAGCAGAGTATGTTTCTTGTAAGGCAAGCTAGCATTTGTTTCCCAGACCTAAAGGGAGTTGAATCACATGCAGTTTCTGCTCCTAAGAGCAAGAGTTGTTTTCTGGTAAGGAAAGTCACTATTATGCTCCCATTGCCATACATAGTGCAAATAGCACTCGCGTCTGTTCCCAGCAAGTACAGTGTATTGGACTGAAGAGGAGCTACTGCTCTTGTCACTTTCCTAAGCAGAGTTAAACTAGATATGGCCCGTGTGTGTGGGAACCACAGTTCTTTTGTTCTGAGCAAGCTCACTGTTCGGACCCCATAAGAAACACAATAGAGTAGAAGAGTGCTCTTTTCTCAAAAGCAGATTGCGTTTCTTGTAAGGCGAGCTACCTTTTGTTTCACAGTCCTAAATGGAGTTGAATCACATGCAGTTTCGGGTCCTAAGAGCAAGAGTTGTTTTCTGGTAAGAAGATTCACTATTGCGCTCCCATTGTCATACACAGGGCAAATATCACTGGCATCTGTTCCCAGCAAGTACAGTGTATTGGACTGAAGAGGATCTACTGTTCTTGTCAGTTACCTAAGCAGAATTGAAATAGATATGGCCCGTGTGTGTAGTCAGCACAGTTCTTTTGTTCTGAGCAAGCTCACTGTTCTGGCCCTATAGGAAACACAGGAAAGTAGAAGAGTGCTCTTTTCTCAAAAGCAGAGTGTGTTTCTTGTAAGGCGAGCTAGCATGTTTCCCAGTCCTAAATGGAGTTGAATTACATGCAGTTTGTGTTCCTACGAGCAAGAGTTGTTTTCTGGTAAGAAGATTCACTATTGCGCTCCCATTGCCATACACAGAGCAAATAGCACACGATTCTGTTCCCAGCAAGTACAGTGTATTGGACTGAAGAGGATCTACTCTTCTTGTCAGTTTCCTAAGCAGAATTGAACTAGTTATGGCCGTGTGTGTACGAAGCCCAGTTCTTTTGTTCTGATCAAGTACACTATTCTGGCGATATAGGAAACATGTAGAGTAGAAGAGTGCTCTTTTCTCAAAAGCAGAATGTGTTTCTTGTAAGGCGACCTAGCGTTTGTTTCCCAGTCCTAAATGGAGTTGAATCACATGCAGTTTCTGGTCCTACGAGCAAGAGTTGTTTTCTGGTAAAAAGAGTCACTATTGTGCTACCATTGCCATACACAGTGCAAATAGCACTCGCGTCTGTTCCCAGCAAGTACAGTGTATTGGACTGAAGAGGATCTACCGTTCTTGTCAGGTACCTAAGCAGAATTCAAATAGATATGGCCCGTGTGTGTAGTCAGCACAGTTCTTTTGTTCTGAGCAAGCTCACTGTTCTGGCCCTATAGGAAACACAGGAAAGGAGAAGAGTGCTCTTTTCTCAAAAGCAGAGTGTGTTTCTTGTAAGGTGAGCTAACATGTTTCCCAGTCCTAAATGGAGTTGAATCACATGCAGTTTCTGTTCCTACGAGCAAGAGTTGTTTTCTGGTAAGAAGAGTCACTATTGAGCTCCCATTGCCATACACAGAGCAAATAGCACACGATTCTGTTCCCAGCAAGTACAGTGTATTGGACTGAAGAGGATCTACTCTTCTTGTCAGTTTCCTAAGCAGAATTGAACTAGTTATGGCCGTGTGTGTACGAAGCCCAGTTCTTTTGTTCTGATCAAGTACACTATTCTGGCGATATAGGAAACATGTAGAGTAGAAGAGTGCTCTTTTCTCAAAAGCAGAATGTGTTTCTTGTAAGGCGACCTAGCGTTTGTTTCCCAGTCCTAAATGGAGTTGAATCACATGCAATTTCTGGTCCTACGAGCAAGAGTTGTTTTCTGGTAAGAAGAGTCACTATTGCGCTATCATTGCCATACACAGTGCAAATAGCACTCGCGTCTGTTCCCAGCAAGTACAGTGTATTGGACAGAAGAAACTCTACTGTTCTTGTCAGTTTCCTAAGCAGAGTTGAACTAGGTATGGCCCGTGTGTGGAGGAAGCACAGTTATTTTGTTCTGAGCAAGCTCACTTTTCGGACCCCATGGGAAACACAGTAGAGTAGATGTGTGCTCTTTTTTCAAAAGCAGAGTGTGTTTCTTGTAAGGCTAGCTAGTGTTTGTTTCCCAGTCAGAAACGGAGTTGAATCCCATGCAGTTTCTGGTCCTACAACCAAGAGTTGTTTTCTGGTAAGAAGAGTCACTATTGTGCTCCCATTGCCATACACAGTGCAAATAGCACTCGCGTCTGCTCCCAGCAAGTACAGTGTATTGGAAAGAAGCAGAGCTGCTGTTCTTGTCAGTTTCCTAAGCAGAGTTGAACTAGATATAGCCCGTGTGTGTAGGAAGCACAGTTCTTTGGTTCTGAGCAAGCTCACTGTTCTGGCCCTATAGGAAACACAGTAGAGTAGAGGAGTGCTCTTTTCTCAAAAGTAGAGTGTTTTTCTTGTAAGGAGAGCTAGCGTTTTTTTCCCAGTCCTAAATGCAGTTGAATCACATGCAGTTTCTGATCCTACGAGCAAGAGTTGTTTTCTGGTAAGAAGAGACACTATTGTGCTTCCATTGCCATACACATTGCAAATAGCACTCGCTTTTTTTCCCAGCAAGTACAGAGTATTGGACTGAAGAGGAGATACTGTTCGTGTCAGTTTTCTAAGCAGAGTTGAACTAGATATGGCCCCTGTGTGTACGAAGCACAGTTCTTTTGTTCTGAGCAAGCTCACTGTTTGGACCCCTTAGGAAACACAGTAGAGTAGAAGAGTGCTCTTTTCTCAAAAGCCGAGTGTGTTTCTTGTAAGGCGACCTAGCGTTTGCTTCCCAGACCTAAATGGAGTTGAATTCCATGCAGTTTCTGGTCCTACGAGCAAGAGTTGTTTTCTGGTAAGAAGAGTCACCATTACTCTCCCATTGTCATACACAGGGCAAATAGCACTGGCGTCTGTTCCCAGCATGTACATTCTATTGGACTGAAGAGGATCTACTGTTCTTGTCAGTTTCCTAAGCAGAGTTGAACTAGATATGGCCCGTGTGTGTAGGAAGCACAGTTCTTTTGTTCTGAGCAAGCTCACTGTTCGGACACCATAGGAAACACAGTAGAGTCGAAGAGTGCTCTATTCTCAAATGCAGAGTGTGTTTCTTGTAAGGCGAGCTAGCGTTTGTGTCCCAGTCCTAAATGGAGTTGAATCACATGCAGTTTCTGGTCCTACGAGCAAGAGTTGTTTTCTGGTAAGAAGAGTCACTATTGCACTCCCATTGCCATACACAGTGCAAATAGCACTCTCGTCTGCTCCCAGCAAGTACAGTGTATTGCAAAGAAGCGGAGCTGCTGTTCTTGTCAGTTTCCTAAGCAGAGTTGAACTAGATATAGCCCGTGTGTGTAGGAAGCACAGTTCTTTGGTTCTGAGCAAGCTCACTGTTCTGGCCCTATAGGAAATACAGTAGAGTAGAAGAGTGCTCTTTTCTCAAAAGCAGAGTGCGTTTCTTGTAAGGCGAGCTAGGGTTTTTTCCCAGTCCTAAATGGAGTTGAATCACATGCAGTTTCTATTCCTACGAGCAAGAGTTGTTTTCTGGTAAGCAGAGTCACTACTGCGCTCCTATTGTCATACACAGGGCAAATAGCACTGGTGCCTGTTCCCAGCATGTACAGTGTATTGCACTGAGGAGGATCTACTGTTCTAATCAGTTTCCTAAGCAGAATTGAACTAGATATGGCCATGTGTGCAGGAAGTACAGTTCTTTCGTTCTGAGCAAGCTCACTGTTCAGAGCCCACCTGAAACACAGTAGAGTAGAAGAGTGTTATTTTCTCAAAGCAGAGTGTGTTTCTTGTAAGTCGAGCTAGTGTTTTTTTCCCAGTCCTAAATGGAGTTGAATCACATACAGTTTTTGGTCCTTTGTGCAAGAGTTGTTTTCTGGTAAGAAGAGTCACTATTGTGCTCCCATTGTCATACACAGGGCAAATAGCACTGTCGTCTGTTCCCAGCATGTACAGTATATTGGACTGAAGAGGATCTACTGTTCTTGTCAGTTTCCTAAGCAGAATTGAACTAGATGTGGCCGTGTGTGTAGGAAGCTTAGTTCTTTTGTTCTGAGCAAGTTCACTGTTCTGGCGCTATAGGAAACATGTAGAGAAGAAGAGTGCTCTTTTCTCAAAAGCAGAGTGTGTTTCTTGTAAGGCGAGCTAGCGTTTGTTTTCCAGTCCTAAATGGAGTTGAAAAACATGCAGTTTTGGGTCCTACGAACAAGAGTTGTTTTCTGGTAAGGAAAGTCACTATTGTGTTCCCATGGCATTACACAGTGCAAATAACAGTCGCGTCTGTTCCCAACAAGTACAGTGTATTGGACTGAAGAGGAGCTACTGTTCTTGTCAGTTTCCTAAGCAGAGTTGAACTAGATATGGCCCGTGTGTGTAGGAAGCACAGTTCTTTTGTTCTGAGCAAGCTCACTGTTCGGAAACCACAGGAAACACAGTAGAGTAGAAGAGTGCTCTTTTCTCAAAAGCAGAGTGTGTTTCTTGTAAGGCGAGCTAGTGTTTGTTTCCCAGTCCTAAATGGAGTTGAATCACATGCAGTTTCTGGTCCTACAAGCATCAGTTGTTTTCTGGTAAGAAGAGTCACTATTGTGCTCCCATTGCCATACACAGTGCAAATAGCACTCGCGTCTGTTCCCAGCAAGTACAGTGTATTGGACTGAAGAGGAGCTACTGTTCTTGTCAGTTTCCTAAGCAGAGTTGAACTAGATATGGCCCGTGTGTGTAGGAAGCACAGTTCTTTTGTTCTGAGCAAGCTTTCTGTTTTGGCCCTATAGGAAACACAGTAGAGTAAAAGAGTGCTCTTTTCTCAAAAGCAGAGTGTGTTTCTTATAAGGCGAGCTAGCATGTTTCCCAGTCCTAAATGGAGTTGAATCACATGCAGTTTCTGTTCCCACGAGCAAGAGTTGTTTTCTGGTAAGAAGAGTCATTATTGCGCTCCGATTGCCATACACAGAGCAAATAGCAAACAATTCTGTTTCCAGCAAGTCCAGTGTATTGGACTGAAGAGGAGCTACTGTTCTTGTCTGTTTCCTAAGCAGAGTTGAACTAGATATGGCCTGTGTGTGTAGGAAGCATAGTTCTTTTGTTCTGAGCAAGCTCACTCTTCGGACAACACAGGAAACACAGTAGAGTAGAAGAGTGCTCTTTTATCAAAAGCAGAGTGTGTTTCTTGTAAGGTGACCTAGCGTTTGTTTTCCAGTCCTAAATGGAGTTGAATCACATGCAGTTTTTGGTCCTACGAGCAAGAGTTGTTTTCTGGTAAGGAAAGTCACTATTGTGCTTTCTTTGCCATACACAGTGCAAATAGCACGGTCGTCTGTTCCCAGCAAGTACAGTGTATTGGACAGAAGAGGAGCTACTACTCTTGTCAGTTTCCTAAGCACAGTTGAAGTAGATATGGGCCCTGTGTGTAGGAAGCACAGTTCTTTTGTTCTGAGCAAGCTCTCTCTTCTGGCCCTACAGAAAACACAGTAGAGTAGAAGAGTGCACTTTTCTCAAAAGCAGAGTGTGATTCTTGTAAGACGAGCTAGCGTTTGTTTCCCAGTCCTAAATGGAGTTGAATCACATGCAGTTTCTGGTCCTACGAGCAAGAGTTGTTTCCTGTAAGAAGAGTCACTATTGCGCTTCCATTGGCATACACAGTGCAAATAGCACTGGCGCCTGTTCCCAGCAAGTACAGTGTATTGGACAGAAGAGGAGATACTGTTCTTGTCAGTTTCCTAAGCGGAGTTGAACTAGATATGGCCCGTGTGTGTAGGAAGCACAGTTCTTTTGTTCTGAGCAAGCTCACTGTTCGGACACCATGGGAAACACAGTAGAGTAGAAGAGTGCTCTTTTCTCAAAAGCAGAGTGTGTTTCTTTTAAGGCGAGCTAGTGTTTGTTTCTCAGTCCTAAATGGAGTTGAATCACATGCAGTTTTTGGTCCTATGGGCAAGAGTTGTTTTCTTGTAAGAAGAGTCACTATTGTGCTCCCATTGTCATACACAGGGCAAATAGCACTGTCGTCTGTTCCCAGCATGTACAGTATATTGGACTGAAGAGGATCTACTGTTCTTGTCAGTTTCCTAAGCAGAGTTGAATTAGATATGGCCCGTGTGTTTAGGAAGCACAGTTCTTCTGTTCTGAGCAAGCAAACTGTTCAGACCCCTTAGGAAACACAGTAGAGTAGAAGAGTGCTCTTTTCTCAAAAGCAGAGTGTGTTTCTTTTAAGGAAAGCTAGTGTTTGTTTCCCAGACAGAAATGGAGTTGAATCCCATGCAGTTTCTGGTCCTACGAGCAAGAGTTGTTTTCTGATAAGAAGAGTCACTATTGTGCTCCCTTTGCCATACACAGTGCAAATAGCACACGCGTCTGTTCCCAGCAAGTACAGTGTATTGGACTGAAGAGGAGCAACTGTTCTTGTCAGTTTCCTAAGCTGAATTGAACTAGATATGGTCCTTGTGTGTAGGAAGCACAGTTCTTTTGTTCTGAGCAAGCTCACTGTTTGGACCCCATAGGAAACACAGTAGAGTAGAAGAGTGCTCTTTTCTCAAAAGCAGAGTGTGTTTCTTGTAAGGCGAGCTAGCGTTTGTTTCCCAGTCAGAAATGGAGTTGAATCACATGCAGTTTTCGGTCCTATGAGCAAGAGTTGTTTTCTTGTAAGAAGAGTCACTATTGTGCTTCCATTGTCATACACAGGGCAAATATCACTGGCGTCTGTTCCCAGCAAGTACACTGCATTGGACTGAAGAGGATCTACTGTTCTTGTCAGTTTCCTAAGCAGAATTGAAATAGATATGGCCTGTGTGTGTAGTCAGCACATTTCATTGTTCTGAGCAAGCTCACTGTACTGGCCCTATAAAAAGCACAGTAGAGTAGAAGAGTGCTCTTTTCTCAAAAGCAGAGTGTTTTTCTTGTAAGGCGAGCTAGCGTTTGTTTCCCAGTTTTAAATGGAGTTGAATCACATGCAGTTTTTGGTCCTACGAGCAAGAGTTGTTTTCTGGTAAGGGAAGTCACTATTGTGCTCCCATTGCCATACACAGTGCAAATAGCACTCGCGTCTGTTCACAGTGAGTACAGTGTATTGGACTGACGAGGAGCTCTTTTCCTGTCAGTTTCCTAAGCAGAGTTGAACTAGATATGGCCCGTGTGTGTAGGAAGCACAGTTCTTTTGTTCTCAGCAAGCTCACTGTTCGTACCCCATAGGAAACACTGTAGAGCAGAAGAGTGCTCTTTTCTCAAAAGCAGAGTGTGTTTCTCGTAAGGCGAGCTAGTGTTTGTTTCCCAGTCATAAATGGAGTTGAATCCCATGCAGTTTCTGGTCCTATGAGCAAGAGATTTTTTCTGGTAAGGAAAGTCACTATTGCGCTTCCATTGTCATACACTGTGCAAATACCACACGCGTCTGCTTCCAGCAAGTAACGTGTATTGGACTGAAGAGGATCTACTGTTCTTGTCAGTTTCCTAAGCAGAGTTGAACCAAATATGGACCGTGTGTGTACAAAGCACAGTTCTTTTGTTCTGAGTAAGCTCACTCTTCGGAACAATTAGGAAACACAGTAGAGTAGAAGAGTGCTCTTTTCTCAAAAGCAGAGTGTGTTTCTTGTAAGGCGAGCTAGTGTTTGTTTCCCAGTCAGAAATGGAGTTGAATGCCATGCAGTTTCTGGTCCTACGAGCAAGAGTTGTTTTATGGTAAGAAGAGTCACTATTGTGCTCCCATTGTCATGCACAGGGCAAATAGCAATGGTGTCTGTTCCCAGCATGTACAGTGTATTGGACTGAGGAGAATCTACTGTTCTTGTCAGTTTCCTAAGCAGAGTTGAACTAGATATGGCCCATGTGTGTAGGAAGCACAGTTCTTTTGTTCTGAGCAAGCACACTGTTCAGACCCCATAAAAAATACAGTAGAGTAGAAGAGTGCTCTTTTCTCAAAAGCAGAGTATGTTTCTTGTAAGGCAAGCTAGCGTTTGTTTCCCAGTCCTAAAGGGATTTGAATCACATGCAGTTTCTGCTCCTAAGAGCAAGAGTTGTTTTCTGGTAAGGAAAGTCACTATTATGCTCCCATTGCCATACATAGTGCAAATAGCACTCGCGTCTGTTCCCAGCAAGTACAGTGTATTGGACTGAAGAGGAGCTACTGTTCTTGTCACTTTCCTAAGCAGAGTTAAACTAGATATGGCCCGTGTGTGTGGGAACCACAGTTCTTTTGTTCTGAGCAAGCTCACTGTTCGGACCCCATAAAAAACACAATAGAGTAGAAGAGTGCTCTTTTCTCAAAAGCAGATTGTGTTTCTTGTAAGGCGAGCTACCTTTTGTTTCACAGTCCTAAATGGAGTTGAATCACATGCAGTTTCGGGTCCTAAGAGCAAGAGTTGTTTTCTGGTAAGAAGATTCACTATTGCGCTCCCATTGTCATACACAGGGCAAATATCACTGGCATCTGTTCCCAGCAAGTACAGTGTATTGGACTGAAGAGGATCTACTGTTCTTGTCAGTTACCTAAGCAGAATTGAAATAGATATGGCCCGTGTGTGTAGTCAGCACAGTTCTTTTGTTCTGAGCAAGCTCACTGTTCTGGCCCTATAGGAAACACAGGAAAGGAGAAGAGTGCTCTTTTCTCAAAAGCAGAGTGTGTTTCTTGTAAGGTGAGCTAACATGTTTCCCAGTCCTAAATGGAGTTGAATCACATGCAGTTTCTGTTCCTACGAGCAAGAGTTGTTTTCTGGTAAGAAGAGTCACTATTGAGCTCCCATTGCCATACACAGAGCAAATAGCACACGATTCTGTTCCCAGCAAGTACAGTGTATTGGACTGAAGAGGATCTACTCTTCTTGTCAGTTTCCTAAGCAGAATTGAACTAGTTATGGCCGTGTGTGTACGAAGCCCAGTTCTTTTGTTCTGATCAAGTACACTATTCTGGCGATATAGGAAACATGTAGAGTAGAAGAGTGCTCTTTTCTCAAAAGCAGAATGTGTTTCTTGTAAGGCGACCTAGCGTTTGTTTCCCAGTCCTAAATGGAGTTGAATCACATGCAATTTCTGGTCCTACGAGCAAGAGTTGTTTTCTGGTAAGAAGAGTCACTATTGCGCTATCATTGCCATACACAGTGCAAATAGCACTCGCGTCTGTTCCCAGCAAGTACAGTGTATTGGACTGAAGAGGATCTACTGTTCTTGTCAGTTACCTAAGCAGAATTCAAATAGATATGGCCCGTGTGTGTAGTCAGCACAGTTCTTTTGTTCTGAGCAAGCTCACTTTTCGGACCCCATGGGAAACACAGTAGAGTAGATGTGTGCTCTTTTTTCAAAAGCAGAGTGTGTTTCTTGTAAGGCTAGCTAGTGTTTGTTTCCAAGTCAGAAACGGAGTTGAATCCCATGCAGTTTCTGGTCCTACAACCAAGAGTTGTTTTCTGGTAAGAAGAGTCACTATTGTGCTCCCATTGCCATACACAGTGCAAATAGCACTCGCGTCTGCTCCCAGCAAGTACAGTGTATTGGAAAGAAGCAGAGCTGCTGTTCTTGTCAGTTTCCTAAGCAGAGTTGAACTAGATATAGCCCGTGTGTGTAGGAAGCACAGTTCTTTGGTTCTGAGCAAGCTCACTGTTCTGGCCCTATAGGAAACACAGTAGAGTAGAGGAGTGCTCTTTTCTCAAAAGTAGAGTGTTTTTCTTGTAAGGAGAGCTAGCATTTGTTTCCCAGTCCTAAATGCAGTTGAATCACATGCAGTTTCTGATCCTACGAGCAAGAGTTGTTTTCTGGTAAGAAGAGTCACTATTGCGCTTCCATTGCCATACATTGCAAATAGCACTCGCTTTTTTTCCCAGCAAGTACAGAGTATTGGACTGAAGAGGAGATACTGTTCTTGTCAGTTTTCTAAGCAGAGTTGAACTAGATATGGCCCCTGTGTGTACGAAGCACAGTTCTTTTGTTCTGAGCAAGCTCACTGTTCAGACCCCACCTGAAACACAGTAGAGTAGAAGAGTGTTATTTTCTCAAAGCAGAGTGTGTTTCTTGTAAGTCGAGCTAGTGTTTTTTTCCCAGGCCTAAATGGAGTTGAATCACATACAGTTTTTGGTCCTACGTGCAAGAGTTGTTTTCTGGTAAGAAGAGTCACTATTGCGCTCCCATTGTCATACACAGGGCAAATAGCACTGTCGTCTGTTCCCAGCATGTACAGTATATTGGACTGAAGAGGATCTACTGTTCTTGTCAGTTTCCTAAGCAGAGTTGAATTAGATATGGCCCGTGTGTTTAGGAAGCACAGTTCTTCTGTTCTGAGCAAGCACACTGTTCAGACCCCATAGGAAACACAGTAGAGTAGAAGAGTGCTCTTTTCTCAAAAGCAGAGTGTGTTTCTTTTAAGGAAAGCTAGTGTTTGTTTCCCAGACAGAAATGGAGTTGAATCCCATGCAGTTTCTGGTCCTACGAGCAAGAGTTGTTTTCTGATAAGAAGAGTCACTATTGTGCTCCCTTTGCCATACACAGTGCAAATAGCACACGCGTCTGTTCCCAGCAAGTACAGTGTATTGGACTGAAGAGGAGCTACTGTTCTTGTCAGTTTCCTAAGCAGAGTTGAACTAGATATGGCCCGTGTGTGTAGGAAGCACAGTTCTTTTGTTCTGAGCAAGCTCACTGTTCTGGCCCTATAGACAAAACAGAAGAGTAGAAGAGTGCTCTTTTCTCAGAAGCAGAGTATGTTTCTTGTAAGGCGAGCTAGCGTTTGTTTCCCAGTCCTAAATGTAGTTGAATTTCATGCAGTTTCTTGTCCTATGAGCAAGAGTTGATTTGTGGTAAGAAGAGTCACTATTGCGCTCCTATTGACATACTCAGTGCAAACAACACTTGCTACTGCTCTTTGCAAGTACAGTGTATTGGACAGAAGAGGAGTTACTGTTCTTGTCAGTTTCCTAAGCAGAGTTGAACGAGGTATGGCCCGTGTGTGTAGGAAGCACAGTTCTTTTGTTCTGAGCAAGCTCACTGTTCGGACACCATAGGAAAAACTGTAGAGCAGAAGAGTGCTCTTTTCTCTTAAGCAGAGTGTGTTTCTTGTAAGGCAAGCTAGCGTTTGTTTCCCAGTCCTAAATGGAGTTGAATCAAATGCAATTTCTGGTCCTACGAGCAAGAGTTTTTTTATGGTTAGAATAGTCACTATTGTGCTGCCATTGCCATACACAGGACAAATAGCACTGGCGTCTGTTCGCAGCAAGTACAGTGAATTGGACTGAAGAGGATCTACGGCTCTTGTCTGGTTCATAAGTAGAATTGAACTAGGTATGGCAGTGTGTGTAGGAAGCACAGTTTTTTGTTCTGAGAAAGCTCACTGTTCGGACCCCATAGGAAACACAGTAGAGTAGAAGAGTGCTCTTTTCTCAAAAGCACAGTGTGTTTTTTGTAAGGCAAGCTAGCATTTGTTTTTCAGTGCTAAATGGAGTTGAATCACATGCAGTTTCTGGTCCTACGAGCAAGAGTTGTTTTCTGGTAAGGAAAGTCACTATTGTGCTCCCTTTGACATACACAGTGCAAATAGCACTCGCGTCTTTTCCAAGCAAGTACAGTGTATCGGACTGAAGAGGAGCTACTGTTCTTGTCAGTTTCCTAAGCAGAGTTGAACTAGATATGGCCCGTGTGTTTAGGAAGCACAGTTATTATGTTCTGAGCAAGCTCACTGTTCTGGCCCTATAGGAAACAAGGTAGAGTAGATGAGTGCTCTTTTCTCTAAAGCAGAGTGTGTTTCTTGTAAGGCGAGCTCGCGTTTGTTTCCCAGTCCTAAATGGATTTGAGTCACATGCAGTTTTTGGTCCTTCGAGCAAGAGTTGTTTTCTTGTAAGAAGAGTCACTATTGCGCTCCCATTGCCATACACAGTGCAAATAGCACTACCGTCTGTTCCCAGCAAGTACAGTGTATTGGACTGAAGAGGAGCTACTGTTCTTCTCAGTTTCCTAAGCAGAGTTGAACTAGATATGGCCCGTGTGTCTAGGAAGCACAGTTCATTTGTTCTGAGCAAGCTCACTGTTTGGACCCCATAGGAAACACAGTAGAGTAGAAGAGTGCTCTTTTCCCTAAAGCAGAGTGTGTTTCTTGTAAGGAGAGCTAGCGTTTGTTTCCCAGTCCTAAATGGAGTTGAATCCCTTGCAGTTTCTGGTCCTACGAGCAAGAGTTGTTTTCTGGTAAGAAGAGTCACTATTGCGCTGCCATTGCCATACACAGGACAAATAGCACTGTTGTCTGTTCCCATCAGTACAGTGTATTGGACGGAAGAGGATCTACTGTTCTTGTTAGGTTCCTAAGCAGAATTGAACTAGGTATGGCCGTGTGTGTAGGAAGCACAGTTCTTTTCTTCTGAGCAAGTTCACTGTTCAGACCTCTTAGGAAACACAGTAGATAGAAGAGTGGTTTTTTCTCTAAATCAGAGTGTGTTTCTTGTAAGGCGAGCTAGTGTTTGTTTCCTAGTCCTAAATGGAGTTGAATCACATGCAGTCTCTGGTCTTACGAGCAAGAGTTGTTTTCTGGTAGGAAGAGTCACTATTGTGCTCCCATTGTCATACACATGGCAAATAGCACTCGCGCCTGTTCCGAGCATGTACAGTGTATTGTACTGAAGAGGATCTACTGTTCTTGTCAGGTTCCTAAGCAGAATTGAACTAGGTATGGCCGTGTGTGTAGGAAGCACAGTTCTTTTCTTCTGAGCAAGTTCACTGTTCAGACGTCTTAGGAAACACAGTAGGGTAGAAGAGTGCTTTTTTCTATAAATCAGAGTGTGTTTCTTGTAAGGTGAGCTAGTGTTTTTTCCTAGTCCTAAATGGAGATGAATCACATGCAGTCTCTTGTCCTACGAGCAAGAGTTGTTTTCTGGTAAGAAGAGTCACTATTGTGCTCCCATTGTCATACACAGGGCAAATAGCACTCACGTCTGTTCCCAGCATGTACAGTGTATTGGACTGAAGAGGGTCTACTGTTCTTGTCAGGTTCCTAAGCAGAGTTGAACTAGATATGGCCGTGTGTAGGAAGCACAGTTCTTTTGTTCTGAGCAAGCTCACAGTTCTCGCCCTATAGGAAACACAGTAGAGTAGAAGAGTGCTCTTTCCTCAAAAGCAGAGTGTGTTTCTTGTAAGGCGAGCTAGCGTTTGTTTCCCAGTCCTATATGGAGTTGAATCACATGCAGTTTCTGGTCCTACGAGCAAGAGTTGTTTTCTGGTAAGGAAAGTCACTATTGCGCTCCCATTGCCATACACAGTGCAAATAGCACTCGCGTCTGTTCCCAGCAAGTGCAGTGTATTGGACTGAAGAGGATCTAGTATTCTTGTCAGTTTCCTAAGCAGAATTGAACTAGATATGACCGTTTGTGTAGGAAGCACAGTTCTTTTGTTCTGATCAAGCTCACTGTTTTGGCCCTATAGGAAACACCTTAGAGTAGAAGAGGGCTCTTTTCTCAAAAGCAGAGTGTGTTTCTTGTAAGGTGAGATAGCGTTTGTTTCCCAGTCCTAAATGGAGTTGAATCTCATGCAGTTTCTGGTCCTACGAGCAAGAGTTGTTTTCTGGTAAGAAGAGTCACTATTGCGTTCCCATTGTCATACACAGGGAAAATAGCACTCGCGTCTGTTCCCAGCAAGTGCAGTGTATTGGACTGAAGAGGATCTACTGTTCTTGTCAGGTTACTAAGCAGAATTAAACTAGGTATGGCGGTGTGTGTAGGAAGTACAGTTGTTTTGTTCTGAGCAAGCTCACTGTTTGGACCCCATAGGAAACACAGTAGAGTAGAAGAGTGCTCTTTTCTCAAAAGCAGAGTGTGTTTCTTGTAAGGCAAGCTAGAGTTTGTTTCCCAGTCCTAAATGGAGTTGAATCACATGCAGTTTCTGGTCCTACGAGCAAGAGTTGTTTTATGGTAAGAATAGTCACTATTGCGCTGCCATTTCCCTACACAGGACAAATAGCACTGTTGTCTGATCCCAGCAGTACAGTGTATTGGACTGAAGAGGATCTACTGTTCTTGACAGGTTTATAATCAAAATTGAACTAGATATGGCCGTGAGTGTAGGAAGCACAGTTTTTTTGTTCTGAGCAAGCTCACTGTTCGGACCACATCGGAAACACAGTAGAGTAGAAGAGTGCTCTTTTCTCTAAAGCAGATTGTGTTTCTTGTAAGGCGAGGTAGCATTTGTTTCCCAGTCCTAAATGGAGTTGAATCACATACACTTTCTGGTCCTACGAGCAAGAGTTGTTTTCTGGTAAGGAAAGTCACTATTGCGCTCCCATTGCCATAAACACTGCAAATAGCACTCGCGTCTGTTCCCAGCAAGTACAGTGTATTGGACTGAAGAGGAGCTAGTG
>NW_026736258.1:0-77595 GCF_949786415.1 Peromyscus eremicus | reverse complement strand
GGCAGCCTCCACACAGTCTTCCTCCTACCTCTCCTCACTCTTTGGTGGCCACTGAAGCTCAGGTCTAGCTCACCTTGTAGTCTGTGTTTGGAGGGTTTGGGGACAGGTCTTCACTGTGTGGTCTCTCTCTCTCTTCAGCACCTGATCCTTGCAGTCAGTACAATCTTAAGTACAGACATTTGTTTTTACATTATTAGCACTGAGATAATTAAATTTAAGTCATATAACACAGGAGATTTGGGGCCATGTTTGGTATCCTTTTCGTGATACTGTGGATGATGTCACCAACTGTGAGACTTTACAATTGAACTTCATATTTCCTATAGAAAGTCCATGATGTCAGGACTGAAGTTATCTGCCATTTACAGATGCTGTAGTCATGTTCAGCTCTAGAATCTAATACTGTGTCTACAAACCAGAGAGCCAGTGAGAAGCTGTGAGGGATTTCTTTTTAATTAATTTTGATTAAGTATTCAGTGGAACACATTTATATTTCCCAACATACAAATTTTAATGACTCTGTCCAACACATATGGTTTCCTCTGTTAAATTGTATCCCCCCAGCATTTTCCTTTCTTAGTATGTTAGAAAAAAATGTTATAGAGAAGAAGGTTTATTGTATTTTAAATTTATGTTCATTCCTGAATTGATGTCCAGGGGGCATTTAATAAATGCCTCTTTGTAGATCAAAAGAAGAATGAGTGGACAAAGATTTCCTGGTTGCCTGTCTGAGGAATGAGCCACTACTGCTCCCTGTCTATAACCTGCATGGTAACTCTACAAGGTCTGACCTGATGCCATGGTCAGGACTTAGGCATGCACTGTTCTTGCTGTACATTACAACTTGGATTAATTACTCAGTCATGGCCAAGGACCTGCAATAGGGACACTTGATAAAGGCTCAGCGGTGTGTGTGTGTGTGTGTGTGTGTGTGTGCGCGCGCTAATTTTTACCTACGGAGTTTAATTGGGGTTGCCTGCCTGAACATGGGTGATGGGTGGGAGCTGTGTGCTAGAGCCAGGGCAACTGTGGTGGTTGGAATAGCAGATGTCCCCCATAGGCGTGTGTCCTTGAACACTTGGTCCCCAGTTGGTGTGCTGCTTGGGGAGGTTTACGTAGTCATGTTGGAGGAAGTAGGTCACCGAGGTAGGGTTTGAGTACCTATACCTGTATCCCATTTCTAGTTCTTTCTCTCCGTTCTGTTCTTGCCGTCAAACACGCGTCTCCCAATTTTCTGCTCTTAGTGCCACACTTGCTGCCACGCCCCCCTTCCAAGATGAAAAACTTACCTCTGGACTCCTAAGTCAGGACAAACTCTCTTCCTTACGTTGCCTTTGGCCATAGTGTTTTATCACAGCAACAGAAAGTGATGGATACGGCAACTGAACAGTGGCTACGTTCCCTTCTCAAGCAATCACTAACGCCCAACAGATCCTGAAGGAAGGGGACTTCTCCTGAGCCCACACCTTGTCCGTGACGGAACTGTGAAGGGACCAGTCTTGTGGAGGAAGATGAAGATTTACCCTTCCATTTCCCAAGTAAGTCACATCCCTGGATGCACACGTTCAGATGTCAGTCACCCCAGACCATGATGCATTTGAGAAGGAAAATAAACAAGTAAGTTTTTTTTTTTTCCTGTCTACGAAAGAGTCTCACATGGGAACACACGTGAGGTAATGGTACCTCTGGATGGAGATATCAGAGAGAGGATTTTGAGCAAGTGAAAGTTTTTGAAAAATCTAGAATGCTGAAGGAGAGGGAGTATATCACCCAAAATGAACTCTCTAGGAGAACACAGGAAGACTCCATTGATTCCTCGCTTAATGGGAGTGTGTGCAGTGGTGGACTATGGGAGAGTCTACAAGACTGTAGAAGAATAGCTGTAGAGTCAGTCCCCTGCTAAACTGCACAGCAGATATTTCTCAAGTTCATATCCACCAGAGTGAGAGAATAAGAAAATCACTGGATTCAGCAAAGATCCCTCACAATATACTTTTCAGCACATATCCACATGGTCTCCGAATTACAGGCTTTGCTGAGGCTGCTCCGTCACAGACTGATATAATTCTCCAAGGACTCAAACTAAATCATAAATAATTTTCTTGCTTAAAAAAAAAATCAAGCCCAGGACATTCTATTGGGTGGTAACCTGTTTAGACATTCAACAATTTCAGATTTACAATACACAGCAAAAAAAAAAAAAGTACCAGATATGCCAAGAGACAAATATGACTCATGCCCAGAAGAAATTACATTTTCTATTTATATTTTTGATAGATTAAGGGAATCAAAAACTCATTTTGTGTACCTTCTCAATGTCATGGTCCCAAGACACATCCTTTGTATTAAACTCTACTTTTACCAGGAGGATAATAAATCACATATATGAATGCAGCCAGCACAAGCTAAGAAGCCATGCTCTTATCATCCCTCTTAATACATGTAAACGTGGGTTGTCCATGGCCTTCTACACCTGGACAGGCTCCCTCAAACCCCTTTATAGAGTTTTAGTCATCACTGGTCCATTCAACAGATGTTTTTGTCATTAACATCTTTCTGTTTGGGGGGCTGGGGAGACAGCTCAGTGAGAAAAGTGCCGACAGAACCTGAATCCGAATTTCCAGAATCCATATAGTCTTACTACGGTGAGATAGGAGCTTGAGGCGGGAGAATCCTCAGAAGTTCCAGGGCCAGCTAGCCAGAATACACAGTGATGACTAAGACCATGCCTCACACAGGGTGAGAGGCCTGGACAGAAACCAAGGGTGTTCCCATTTCTACAAGCATGTTGTAGCAGATGCACACACACACGAACTTGTTATTTGAGTTCAATGTGAGCAGAAGTTTAGCATTCAAAATGAGTGGCACTGGGTGGTGTAGTGTCCAGCAAGGTGCTTTAGATTCACTGGACCAAAGAGCTTGTTAAAGGCTTCCTTAGCAAACGCCAGACTAGTCATTGTAGACACATTAGCCTAGGAAGCTACCACCATTCATTATCACCTTCTATCCACAAACGATGCTCTATGGACAACGGGAAGCCATTTTCTATCGCCAGCCAGGCAAGAACTAAGTCTTTCCTGTCTACTGTGACTGCCTTTTTCACTGAGGACACATGTTGGCACTTGGCCATGATACTGAATTTTGAATTCTTAGATAAAACCTAATTCATAAAACAAGTGGTTTGTTAATTACATCATAGGAAATGTACTTACAGATGCACCTTTCCTTCTCCTGGAAAAATTTTAACAGATCTTGCAAATGAGCATGAGTTTTAGGCTGTGTAGACACAGTACTGGGAACATACGGCCTTTATTACTCTGCTCTTGGCCCTGCTGAACACTCACCTGGAGTGTGTTCTGCTTGATTGCAAGTGCCAAACTCTACAATGAAACTTGACTTGAGTGTACTGGTGACTGACAGATGGAAAACAGGTGACATGATGTGTCCGAATACGCCCTGACTCTCTGGTCTCCAGATGTATCACAGTGTGGTCCACGCTGCAAGGAGAAAGTTACCCCAATCTCCCTAACCATATTCATGAGTTCTCTGAAAAGTGACGTCCTATGTGATTAGTACCCAACTTGTGGAGAAGCTGGGACCTCTGAGATGCTGTGAGCTTCTGCCATTTACTGAATTTTGTCAGGAGAAGTTCAATAAAGAAATGCACAGGGATCAGAGTTAAATGACAATGAATTATAGAGTCAAAAGGAGGTGTAAGACAAAATATGAGAAGGGTGGTTTATACAAGGCCATTTATAATTTTATTTGAATTATTCTCCGTTTAATATGTAATTGTAGTTTTATTGCCTTCGCAAATAACTCAGTCAGCAAAGTAACTTGGCTAAGAATTTCTCTTCTCTAAGATCTTGGAACCAATCTGAGATGCAGGTCTACTTTATTTAAGAGGGTGTTGGCTGCTGGATTTCATGTTACAATCTGCATAGAGAGGGAACATTTTCTCTGAAATGAGTAAGACGACGAAATCAGAGAAGAACCACTTCCCCCCGCCACCGCCTGGGGCTCCTCACTTATGTCTGTGAAATATGCATCAGCCCTAATGAAAACGTGAGGTCCTTAGGAAGGAAAATCAAAATTCAAGTGCAGGAAGAGCTGTCAGCTGCTTGGCCCAAGAGCCCTGTAGTATTAACCTCTGTGAAAGTGTAAATTGCACCTCCAGCCGTGAGATTACTGGGTAAGTGTCCCACCATATCAGCCTGGGAGAGACTGAGAGCTGCTTTGCATTCAGACTGCTTCTCAATTATCTTAGCACAGGTAGGTTGAAATGGTCTGTCCAGTAAGTGTATTAAAGCCATGCAATATTTAGGGTATTCCAAAATTAGGAACATGCATTATATGTGACCAGACTGTCAAATAAAATTTAACGTAAGAAGCTTGAGATATCAGCTTGGGAATAAATAAAGAGAAACACAAGGGGGAAGTTTTTGTGCAGACGAGATTCACTGCATTGTCCTGGTCACACAGCTGTGCCTATTAAAAGACCCAGCACAGGGGGCCTCCATCAAATGGTTCTGCTCATAGAATCCCAATGGTGTCGTCCTGGAGGGAAGGCAGGGGGAAATTCTCCTGCTCAAATATATTGAGAACCAGCCTTTTGAGCAAGTTCTGGGGTCTACCATACAGCAAGGAAGTGTGCTAAACTCTAGCACCTGAAGCAGGCTAAGACACCAGATACAAAGAGTCCTCAACACACACACAGGTACAGATAATTCATCGTGTAAGGTGATGACTGTGCTAACTCACATGACTTAGCAATGATTTGAGTGATACTTTGAGTTGTTGATTACACCTCAACAAAACCAGCAGGGAAAGAAATGGAAAATTATTCTCCATTCACCAGGAGGAAGCTTCCATTTCCCATTTGAGATGAAAAATGAAATTTTATTAATCCTCAGTTCTCTCAAATTAAAACTTAAGTTACATGAGCTGACAAAGTTATATCCAAATACCCGATGATAGTCTCTGTCTGTGTGTGGTCTGAATAGGTGACATGTGACTGTAAAATCCAAAGAAAACTTGCTAACTCACAATCTCACTGAAACATTATCTGTATACCTCTCTCTCTCTCTCTCTCTCTCTCTCTCTCTCTCTCTCTCTCTCTCTCTCTCTCTCTCTCCCTTCTCTCCTCTCTTCTTTCCTCATATTTATCACATAAATATACATGGTATGTATCTATAACAATTTATAACTGAAAACTTAAGCACTCAATTTCAAGGACAAGTTTCCTCCATGGTGTAGCAAAAGCACTTTGATTTCCTTGACCTTGACCTTCCCTTCCACTTTGCTCAAGCCCTGAAGGCTCATGGGTGTCAGCCACCTCTCACCATCCCGGGAATCTAACAAGTGTGGCAGCATGGGAGGGCAGACAGCGGCAGTGTACACTGTGAGTGTGCAAAGGGGGTTTCCCTAGGCATGCTGAGGAAGAGGGAGAGGTTAAGTTTGAACAAACAGAACCCAGAACCTAGGCTCTATAGAATGGATGTATTCGACACAGATAGAGAGAAGACCGAGAAAATAGAGAGATCACCAGCGTCCTGTTGAAAGTGGGGGTTGGGGTACATCCCCCCCTCCCTCCTTCCACAACTCTGCAGAATGTATTTAAATGGGAAATGGAAGGACTGGCCAAGCCTTAAGATCTTAACAGGAGGGGCTGGAGAGAGGGCTCAGTGTACAGCACCAATGTGCTTCCTAGAGTCTCAGGTTCAGTTCCCAGCACCCATAGCCAGTGGCTCCTAACTGTCTGCAATTTTGCCCCCAAGGCAGACAAAACACTCTTCTGGTCTCCTCAGCCACATGCAAGCATGTGCACAAACCATACACACACACACACACACACACACACACACACACACACACACACACCAATAAATAATAAAATAAAATAAACTTGATAGGAAATCCTAGGTTTGATAAGCTGAGACTACTATTAAAAGATGGCTAGTGGCAGCTCCTTGTCTGGCCCAACTCGGTCTGACTCTTAAAGATTCTCCAGCAAGAAAGCTGCATACTTTCCTGTTGATCCATTTTTAGGAGGAACCCATTCAAGTCAGTCTGTGAGGGCCAGAGTCTGGTTTGGACACGAGCATTTCTGTCCACATCCACGGCCTTTGTCTGTCTTCATTCCTGCCTCCCAGCAGCCATGGAGTCTCTCACAGGATCTACTCTGCTCCCTGTTGGAATTTGCACATTCCTTAAAGAAACTAAGAAGAAAGGAGAAGCTGCTTTCTGACCACATCGATTTCTACTAAAGAGGGAAGGGAGGAGAGAGGAAGGAAGGAAGAAAGGGAGGGAGGGAGGGCGTAAAGAAAGGAGGGAAGAAGGGAGGGAGGGAGGGAGGGAGGGAGGGAGGGAGGGAGGGAGGGAGGGAGGAAAAGAAGGAAAGGAAGGAGAGAGGCCAGAGAAAGGAAGGGAGGGTTCTCTGGCCTGTGCTTGTCAATAGAGAGTAACAACCCATTGTGAACTTTAATCTCCCTGTTGATGACAGAATCCACAGCAGTAATGGCTACAGAAGCTGCAACCATGCTACACAGTAGTGTCCACTGGGGATGATTCCAGAAATATCTATGGAACCGTGGGCTCCTGGGTTTGGCTCAGTGATGGCAGCTGTGGAGGTGGCTGAGCTCTCCCCAGACTCGATGGCTGTGCTCATGGCTCTATGGAGGGAGCTAGTGTCTTCCCCTAGCCAGAGCAGCATGTCTGCTTTGGGAGCTCCTCTTGGTGGGAGTCTCACTATTACACCATGTAACGTAGATAACAGCAATGTTTCCTTTGATGTGAGCCTGGGATTGTCCATGTGACCTGGGACAAGTGGGTGTAGGAATGACCTCATCACCAGAATGAAGGGCAGACATCGACAAGTCATCACTGATGTTCATCTGGGACAGAAGCCTAGTGAAGGAAGTAACTCTCACCAGGAAGGTGCGCCTAAGAACATAAAACTGTGGGTCACAGGACTGCAGTTTTCATTGATGAAGAACTTTTGAGATTTAATCTGTCACAATGTCACTGTGCCTTAGCACTACTGAACTGTACAGTTAAAAATTATTAAGAAGACAAACCTTGGGGATAAGCATGCTTTACTACAATTTTTCCTAAAACCACAGAATGTGCCAGCTACTTGCAAGTATTCGGAAGTCAAACAGAAAAAAAATAACAACCTCAGAGCTTTAAGCTCCCCAATCAAGGTACAATTAGAGAATAAGGCAATTACTCTCTAAAGTCTTGTGTCCTATCAACACTACCATGTAACTTGAAATCATGCTAGAACTTTAATATTACTGTTATGAGATTACAAAGTGATTTGAACTTACTGTGTAAATTCTTATACAAAAAGAGTCATTTGGGCAGATTGCGAAGTCCTCTATGAGATGACCTTTCCTGCTTTTGAGGGAAGGGATTCTCTGATTCTACAGGGGATGGTTGGAGAGGTGTATGACATTGTTATTGCCACAATGGGCACTGTGGCTAAACAACTGTCAGATCCACATGTCCTGGCAGTGCAAAATTGTGCCTGGAATGAGACAATGGATCTCTTGATGAAATAGTTCCTTCATCTATATAATCAGAAACTGGAAAGCCAAAATGGGGCTTCCATACCACAAGACGTCATGAGTGAGTGGCACTGGAATGGCCAGCTTCCCTTGACCAGAGAATGGTTCTGTACCCTGGCTTGCCCCACCTGGTTTCTTCTGCACTTTCCCTTTTTATCAAGTTGAAACAATCTTGTGAAAGGAAACAAAAACTGTCTAGCCATTGTGGCGATCACTAGACACGGTTGTGGGCTGGGATCCCACCGATTGCCTGGGACCCTAAAAATGTCGGTGTTCTCACTGGTCCCAAGAAGGTTTGAGGAAGTTGGAAAAGAAATGCCCTTGGTCCAACTCCAACTCACAGTGAGTCCAGGGACTCCATGGACCCCAAGGCTTCAATTTTTAAAAGCAAAAGTGAAAGCAACACCATGGATGGCTGGGAGATTTCCTCTCTGGCTCCCTGAGCTGTGAAATGAAGACTGTTTGGAGGGAAGATCTCCAAATTTTAGACTACAAAGGCAAGAGCTATGCCCCCTGCCTGGCAGACTGTAGATATTACCATCACAGTGGAATACCCGAAAAGTCCTGGGGTCACTCTTCCTACCAAATTCTTCTGTAATGTACCTGCTAGACATCTCTCAGAGGTAGGAAACTTTGGAAGAGTCGCTAGGGATGGCAGGGACTGTAACTGTCATGATTGTAGGCTGCCTACCTCCCTAGACGGGATCGTCTCCCTCAGCAATTAAACCTAACTGTTGGTGTGTGCTTTTCGCCTGGCAGAGCATTTTCCTCACAGCCGTCTAGCTCTGCCTGATAGCACCGATGTGTCTTCCACTGGCAAAGACACAGTGTGCTTTGCTGTCTCTGTGAGTCTGCTGTTTACCACTGTGACAGGAAGACTAGGAAGATCCACTTAAAGAAGGAAATCGCAAGTGTGTCTGTTGGCAGAGTTTCCCTTCAGAGTGGCGGGCTCCCTTGTGTCTGAGGCATGGTGAGTGAGCACAACCGTAGAAGGACGTGGTGGAGAACAGGGGGAGAAGGAGAGTCGGGGGAATGCATTATTCAAAGACATGCCCTGTGACCTACATCTTTCAACAAGGCCCACCTACTCGGTTCTACCACCACCCTTCTCAAGAATGCCATCAAATTAGAAATCCATGCAAGGTCCAACCCATTGATTATGTCTGAGCCCTCATGAGGGCTCACTCTTTAAAAGCCGAATCCCTCAATGTTTCACTGGTCCAAACATTCAATACATGAGCCTCTTTGGGGAGGGAAGGGATGCTTCCTGTACAAACTGTAATACTGCATAACAGAGACGTCCCATCTTGAGTGCTATCATCCATAACCTTCAGGAAACAGGGTTACCCACCATACTAGCTCATGGTATTGATGACACTATTCGTGCTGATTGGACCTGGCATTCAAGAAGTGGCAATAACTTGAATGTCTTCCGATAAACATGTATCCAAGAGACTGAAGTGAATCACAGAAGCACAGATGAACTGCACATCATTCCCAAGACACCTCCTTCTCATTGACACAGAGGGGCTCTATATGTCACTTACAGAAGGAAGCCACATGGAGATGGTGTTCACAATGGTAAATTCTGCTGACCTCATCTGATCTGTTGACTTTTCCAGGACTAAAGATGGACATCATCTGAAACAAAACCATCATGGGCTGCATGGTATAAAAGAAGTAAATATGGATTTCACAGAGATATGGATGTTTGGGAATCCAAAATCAAGGAGGAATCAGTCTCACACGAGGGACAGCTCCTCATTCACCAGTGGTCACCTTCTGGTATTCTTACATGCTAGGTTCTCTGGGTCTTGTGAAACTCTAGTATCAGTCACAAGCATTGTGCCACCACAACCCAATCACCCCCTAAAGATATCAACTCCTGACATCACACGGAGTCATCGTTCAACATGTGAGTTTTGGTGCCATACAAACATTCCATCCACAGCAGACACGGGTGTCATCTGACTCATAGTACATGGAACACTTTCCCCCACTGGACAGAAATGGGGGAGGGGAGGGAGGGAAGATAAATAACACACAGATGGACCCCCTCAAAAGGACATAGTGAAAAGCCTGTGTGCCACTCAGTAAGGAGATCCCGCCCCCAGGAGGCTCTTGGGAAATGGACAGACATTCTGAGGACCTGTGGATGCTGTTCATTTCTGTGTCTACCCTGTGTCTGCTGAGGCTTCTCTGAGGAATGACGATGGCAGCAGGGAACAGGCCTGCAACTGACTCTTCACCACGGCTTATCTGGTTAGGGTCTCTACCAACTGTCTACTCTGCCAACAACACAGGCTATCAAAGCCTCCATGTGGCATAGGCCCTGGGAAGTGCAGTCAGCCACCTGTGGCAGCTTGATTATATTCGGAGCCTCTGTTTTGTTCCTCACAGAGAGCACAATTATCTGGATATAAATGTGCCTTCCCTGTCTGGGTGCTGCCAGCAGCGCCATCCCAGGCTGAGGCATGCTGGGATTGCTGCCACAGTATCCCATAACATAGCGGAGCTGCCAAAAGCACTTTTTATGTTTATTTTCCGATACAAGAAGTGCCGTGATGGCTGGTGCCTGTGGACTCACTGATTCTGCTGCATACAGGAGCTGCTTGCCTCACAGAAGCACGGAATGGCCACTGAAGACTCAATTATGTGCAGGCTGAAGTCTGGAACAATGTTTTGTCAAAAATTTGATGTGACTTTTGAATCCGGGACCCATGGGTGAGTTGTGCTAGTGTCCACTGCTGTGAGACAGGTTTATATAAGATCCATTCATGGTTTCTATGGCAACAAAGTCTGGGCATGACTAACAGTGTCTTCTTGAGGGGATCATTTGAAACTCAAAGTTCTCAGTGCCCCAAGCTCATGGCTGGTGCCATGCATATTCTTGCCTTTGAAGAACTCCAGATACCTCTAGCTAAGAACAAGAGGACCTCCTGAAGCATCTAGAAAACACCCATCTGGTAAGGCCAGGCCCAAATATTTGATTAGTGGGCCCAACTACATAAGCAAAGTTCTCTTTGCCCTTGTCATACAAGGTAAAGTAATCATGTTGTGGTCTCTGCCATGTTCACTGATTCTGTCAGCTCTCTGAAGGGGAAGGGCTATCCCAGAACTCTACAGATAACAGGTGTCATCTTTATAGGAGCCTATGCACAGAACTGGAGAGTTTCTTTCCCTACAGAGGGTACAACAGACAAAAAGAGTATAAATAGGCAGACTTGATCTCAGCAACAGGGGCCAGAAGTCAAGGGAACCAGTCCTCAGGTTGTAAAAAGTGTCTACCCGTAACAACTAGAAAACAAGAAACGCCAAAAATCCACAGCACAGAGGAACTGGAAGGCGACAGAAACAGACGCTTTCAAGTGGAGTTACCTATGGCTGGTTCAGAGAGTAAGGACACTTGTGGCATCGGCATGAGGACTTGAACCGTCACGGCCACATACCCTTAACACCAATGTTAGGGGAGAAACAGTCAGGTCCTGGAGCTGGCTCACCAGGCAGCCGAGCAGAAACTGTGAGCTTCAGATTTAGGAGAGACGCTATCTCAAGGGAATACAGTGAAGTGTGATACAGCAGGGCACATGATATCCTTCTATGGCCTCTGTATGTATACAGGCACACATGCGAACACATTTGTTCACATGAATGTAACACAAACACACACAATTGTTTTAAAAAGAAAGCAAAATTCCACAGAAATATAATTTTTCCTATTAAAGGAGGATTGGGTTGTATTGTGTGTGTGTGTAAGTGTGTGTGTGTGTGTGTGTGTGTGTGTGTGTGTGTGTGTGTGTGCGTGTCCCTTCATGCCTCTAGACACTGAGTAACTAAATGCTTTTGTTCACCTGGCCCAGGCTACACTCCCAGAGAATTTTTCGCTCTTTGGTATTTGTTCTTGAGTTAACTCCCCATGCAGGGCTTGGGAAGGCGTCTGGGCCACAAGGCATCTGTCCTCACCCTTTCTGTGTGGGACATTTGTGGGGAAAGTTTTTGACAAAGGACCTTCTACTTCACCTGGAGCCTGTCCATCAAAAGCCAAGTACGCCGGGCGGTGGTGGCGCACGCCTTTAATCCCAGCACTCGGGAAGCAGAGCCAGGCGGATCTCTGTGAGTTCGAGGCCAGCCTGGACTACCAAGTGAGTCCCAGAAAAGGCGCAAAGCTACACAGAGAAACCCTGTCTCGAAAAACCAAAAAAAAAAAAAAAAAAAAAAAAAAGCCAAGTACAAGGGTCCATTGTTTCTGATCTGCTTGGAAAGTCGCTCTTTGTCTTTTCTTAGAGTTTATTATTTTAGGTCAGCAGTGGGTACACGTCCAAACTAAGAGGAAGGCATCAAAGTCTTTTATTACATGCCCCCCACCAAACATGTGCGCATACACACACACACACAAAGCCCACTGGGCATCTTTAGAGCCCTTGCTGAAGGTACTGAGCAGTAGTATAGCACCCAGAATTTGGCTTCCAGCCAGGTTCACTCTTGCAATTGAGTAGTCTCTTGAGTTTGAACAAATGTCTGATGGCGTGTATCTATCACATCAAAGTTTCATTGCCTTAAGAATCCTCTAGACTCTAACTGAGGTATGTCAGTTTTCATCTAAATAAATGGAATTTTCCAGAGAATGTGTTGGGCTGGGCTAGCAGTGGATACATTGTTTCAGCCTGGAAAGAAGGGGAAATTGATACCAGATTTAAACAGACTACCTCGGATGGTTTCCATCATCTTGCACTTGGCTTTGCATTGACCCTGGATTGGGTCAGCAGCTCCCATCTTCCTAATCACACAGCTCCACGGCATCAAAGCTCCCCTTCTTTGTATGGTCATGCTGTCACTAAAAATTCATTATTCTCTTCAGAACATCTTAAAAAGAATGGGCCCAGCAGTCAAGGGTGAGTATGGAATTGACTGAGTAAATCGAGTGTTGTGGGTTTTGGGAAATTGGATGAAGAAATAAGAACACAGATGATACCGATGCTATAGCTTGAGGCTGGAGTGTTCCTTTGGTTCTTTTCCTTCTGTTCTCTGAGCATCCTAGTCACATCTCCTAGGTTTCCTTATATAGAGGTGCAATGGTGTAGTTCTATCCAAGCCATACACAATGGAAACATCTAGAACCAGATGTTATTAGCCATGACTGGAGCCAGAGCCAACAGAAGATACAGGGACTGTGTTGAGCCTTGAGGTGATTCAGTTGGATTCAGTTTCTACTTGGAAGGAAAATCTTCCTAACACCTTCTAAGGCATGTTCCTTTCACATGAAATCATGTTTCCCTTGAAGAGATAACAATGTCCAACAAAAGCTTCCCTATATATGCAGGAGCTTTGAAAAATCATTAAAAGTGAATGTGACCAGCACAGAGCCCCACCTTGGTCCTGCAACCTTCTCCCAGAGTATCAGTAATAGATAGGAAGAAACAGGCCTGTAGACTGTATGTTCATGGCTGGGTTGTGTAGCAGCTTCTGTAGTCATCATGGTCCTACAGCTCATGTGACCATCAGCCCGAGTGCTTCCCTCTGCCAGCTGGAGCCCTGCAGCCTGCTGGCATATGGGCAGCATTAAACTGGTTAAAATTCTTCCAGGGCTTAGAGGAATTCAGATCACCAGAGCTCCATAAATTAAAGACTGATAACACTCTTTCAATTTGGGCTTTTTCCAGCGAGGCATTCTGTTCTGCCCCGTATCCAGTTGGTTTGACTTGGTCCTTTTCCTAAAACCCAGGGCCAGGTGTCCAGCACAGCCAAGCTGAATGTCATTTCCATTTTGGATAGAAATTAGCAATTCAAATTTAATTCTACTTTAAATCTTTCAGAATCATTTGCAAAGATAACCTGATTTTCAGTGAAGCTAGATGATTCTGACCATGGCTCCCTGCTGGTTGTAGGCATTCAATAAATGTTGATTGATTTTAAAATCATCAATTCTTTCTACTAATGATGGTCAGATGATCAATTTTTAGCTGAGCTGGGGAATATACTGACTTTATCAGGCTGGGTAAATTGTGACCAAGATTATTCAAGTTGTCAATTACTGTAAGGCACAATTTCTCAAGACCCAAATTGTATGAGCCAGAGATGCTCCTATCAAGGAGTTGATGTCAATAAGTCCCTGTATATGTGCTTAATCACATGCACAGATGAGCCCTCTAGCATTATCTCCTAAACTCCAGGAAGGGAAAATCTGAGGCTTCTGTGAAATTGTTCCGCTATTATAAAATTTAATTCAAAAGAAGAACCTCAGACTCCGGTATCTCCAGGAATTTTTGAATCTAAATGAACTAAAAATACCAAACAGTGTATTGACCACTCTTGTTCCAAGACTCCAAATCAATAAGTTCTCTGAATCTAATAGTTTTAGTGATATAACTGCTTCATCATTCACTCACAGAAATAAGGATGCAGGTAATTGTGGTCTAGAGTGGCCTAGAAGACAATTAAATCAACAGTGTTCATCTTCCTGAGGGCTGCCTGAAAAAAAAAAGCTGAGGACAAACTCCAAACTTGCTTAGTAATGTGGCCCATCTTTTGGTAGACGTCCAATACATACCCAGGAAGACAATGCAAAGCCAACCACAGCTTCTCTCCCTGCATCCTTGCATTCCTGCATCCCCTCTAGCATGCCACCAAGTATGGGTAAGGGGCAGGCACGCATGTGAATGGGATGCCCATGAAGTGAAGGTACGAAGGGCAAGGCAATGACTCCATTTGTAGAGTACTTGCCAAGCAAACACAAGGATCTAAGTTTGACCCCGTCTGCCCCCAGAACTGATGCAAAGGCCAGGCATGATGGCATGTTTGTGACCTCAGAGCTGGGGGTGTTGAAAAAGGTGGATTCTGGGACCCTCTGGGCAGCTAACCTAGCCTAGTTTGAAAGCTCATAAAAGAAATCGGATATCTCCTGGGATACATCATCTGAGGTTGACCTCTGGTCTTCAAACACATGAATACATGTATACCTGCACTCCTACACACATGTGCCACACAGACTCACACACATAACAATGTACACACACACATTCTAATTTTCAGGCAGAATCATTGTTCTGGCATAGATCATGGGAGTGCCCTATGCCTTGGAATCCCTGAGTGGTGGCCCCTGGAGTTGTATCAAGCAAAACATACCTAAGATATGTACTCAAGATTCAAAAAGAGAAAAAAATCACCCCAAACAGAATTCCTTAGTTCAATATATGGAAACCCAGGATTGATCTGACTCCCCTGGATGTTTATTTAGAAAACAGATGAGTCCCCTAAAAACTTTTCATAAATTAAAACACTTTGGTCATATACAAAGTAAAGAGCAATCTGCAAGCCTTCCTCACATTTCTATCACTCCGTGGTGAGGGACATTTACAGGAGAATATTTAAAATTACTTCCCTGAAGCCAGTAACTCTCAAGCTAGGGAAAGAGTTATTTGAAAAATGCTATCCACAGTCCAGTCCTCTTGGTCTGAAGGTAAAATATTTAGGGATTAAGTAAGTTCTTGTAGACACTTTAAAATTTTACCACTGGTTTTCCTTTTTAAGATAAATAATTTAAAAATCAATTCTTTAAACACAAGAAAGATTTTTTTACTGAAATACCACATGAAATATTTATAAGTTAGCATAAATATATCAGATTGACCTGTAAAACATTTAGTGGTTTACTATAACTCCCATAGTTTATTCTCTGCATCTCAATAAACCCTATTGAACATCTATTTTCCTTATAATTTGCTTATTTCATGAAAAAGTGAAAGAGGGGTCGTTGACTCTCTAATTTGGGCCCATTCTGAGCCAGATATTCCTTATTAAATATTTTCTCATTAGCTTGTTTAACTAAGTACATGCTTGACCATCACATAAGTGACATAGATAAGGAGATGAACAAGCAGAAATATCAGCTCTTCTCTCATAGAAATGCCTTGGAAGAAATGCCAACAGGGCATGGTTGGCATCAAACTGGGGGAAATGACCAGTGGGCAGAGGGGCATGGACAGAGCAGGTGTGTGTGGGGACAGTAAATGGCAGTGGACAACTTTCTGGAGGCTCAGTGTTTGTGGTTCAACTACACTACCAGTCCATTGCACAGGTCTATGGAAAGCATCACCTAGACACAACAGAGCACGTGGTACATGCTCTTCCAAGCTCAGAGGGAGTACAGAACACATGCAGTGTACAGGGCAATAGAGCAAACCTTGACAACCATATTTAGTTCAGTGGCTTCTTTCCATGCTGGGGGCTGAGACTAGGGCCCCGTGAATGTGCGTGCCCAGCAGGTGCTCTACCACTGAGTAATATGCTTACATCCCAGCCCCATAGCAAATTTAATAGAAATCACTCAATGGCTACTCTTATGCCACAAAAGAATTAAACTAGAGATCAGTACAGAAAAGTTAGAAAATACACCAGGACTAAATAAGGGGCTTCCATGTAAGATGTGAATGAAATGGGAAGTCTCAGCAGAAATTAGTTAAATGAAACTGAAATCATAAAACTTATCCAGATCCACAGTACACAGCTAAGGCATTGCTTGGATGGTAATCAACAATATTGAATGCTCTTTTGGTAAAAAGGAGGATTCAAAATTAATATTAAAAAGCTCATTCTTTAGGGAACTAGATAAAAAGAGAGCATATTAAATCCAATGTAAGCAGAGAAACAATGGAAACTACAGTGGAAATCAATGAAATTGAAAAAAATTCAACAAAACTCAAATCTAGTTCCTTGGGGAAAAAAACAACAATAAGATCAATAAGCAACTAGCCAGGCTACTGAGAAAAAAATCAGGGAAAGTAGGAAAGTTATAATACCAGAAATTAAAGATCATCAGAAAATATCTCAGGGATATTAAAAAGGATAATACAATAAAACTGACAATTGCAAGGGTCAGGGAACAGCTGAGAGACTGAGTGCTCTCTGACGTGCACGAGGCCCTGGCTTGATTCCTAAACACTGTAAAAAGAAACGAAAAACCCACAATTTTATATGAACAGACTTAATGAAATATACCAACTCCTTAGGAACATGATCTACCAACGCTCCCTGGAGAACATGTATTTTATTAAGGGAATATTTGTTTCCAGGTGTGGTGGCACAACCCCTTAATCCCAGACTCAAGAGGCAGAGGGAGGCAGATCTCTGAGTTCAAGGTTTGCCTGGTCTACCTCCTGAGTTCCAGGACAGCCAGAACTATATAGAGAGACTCTGTCTCAAAAATAGATAGATAGATAGATAGATAGATAGATAGATAGATAGATAGATAGATAGAGACAGATAGACAGGCAGACAGACAGACAAATAGAACAGCCCTTGCCAAGTATCTGTCTAATCGAAAGTGGTGATTCAAAACATCTACAACCAACTCTTTACATTCAACAACAAGAAAACAACCTAAGTAAGACAGCTGCTGAAGATCTGGACAGCTCCCTCAGCCAACAAAGGAAGTCAAGTGAAAAATAATATGAAAAGATACTTAACACCATATCGGAACTAGAGGACTGCATATCAAAACAGAAAAATACTGTTCTGTGACTATCAGAAGGCTTGGATTACGGCCACCAATGACACCAAATGGTGGAGATGGCCTGGAGCTGAGAGAACACTTGCCCATCCTGCCCAGGAGGACAAAAAGGTTTTAAATTAATGCATTTGTCAAATATTTGTAGAATGTTTATCTCCAAGAGCGAGCCTAAACTTAACTGTGGACTTTGGGTCATTCTAAGTGGTTTAACTAGGAATGGCCCCCATAGACTCATATATTTTTATGCTTAGTTACCAGGGAATGGCACTCTTCTTAAAAGGATTATAAGGATTATGACATGCGACCTTGTTGGAGGAAGTGTGTCATTGGGTCATTTTGGGCTTTGAGGTTTCAAAGGCCCATGCCAGGCGCTCTCTCTCTCTCTGTCTCAACACACACACACACGCACACACACACGCATATACATCACACATTTTTCTCTCTCTCCCTACAGATCAGGATGTAGCTCCCAGACACTGCTCCAGCATCTGCCTACATGCTGCTATGCTCCCAGCCATGTAAAAAATAGACTAAACCTCTGAAACTGTAAACAAGACCCCATTTAAATTCTTTCCTTCATAAGAGTTGCCTTGATCATGGTGTCTCTTCACAGCAATAGAACAGTGACAAAGACATCAGGACAGGAACTCAAGACAGGTATCTAGAGGCAGGTACTGAAGCAGAGCCCATGGAGGAAGTGAGGTAGACACTGGCAGTCTGAGGACAAACATGCAAAGTTTCTCCCAGTTAGGTCATTACAATGATTTTTAGTTCCTTTGTTTTCTTTATGTTTATTTGTTTTATAAAATATCACACATCAAATCTCTTGAAGTTGGTGTGAATATTACCCTCAAAGCAGATCCATCTGCCAACACACATTGGAATAGCAAATTCCTCATTTAGGATAAAGAAAACTATTTCAGCTTTCAGAATGTCCCATGGGCTTGAATGAACACATCATCCTTAAAAATTGCAGGACATCTTCATCCATTTTCCGAGTCAAAGTGAATATCTGAAAACAGTGAATTACTTAAGGAATCGAAGGTACCATACCTCAGCATTTGGCTCCTTTGTGCTGAGCTTGAATAGTAAGTGGTGTAACAACTGATTTGAAGAGTAAATAAAGCCCTTCAAGGGGCCACCTGCAACTGTCAGGCTCAAAAGTGACTGTACGAAAGAAACTGCCCCAGCCTCTCCAGCACAGCCTTGTATAACAACAGTCCCCAGTACCACAACAGCATCAACCTTCGGGGACCTGAATGATCAGACAGTGAGTACAGAGGCTCACTAGCTTCAGCCCAGAGGCTACTGGCTTCATTTCCCTGTAGAGCAATAGTATAGATTACAAAGAAAAATCTTTAAGATTATAAGACAGTAACTCTTGTTTTTAATCAGCTTATCCAGAGCTGACCAAGTTGCACCAAAATGATTTATCATGATTAATTTCTGAGAGATTGGTCTACAAAGCAGAACTCCAGTACGTTTGCTGATAATGTGAGCTACATCTGAGGAAATAGGGAGGATCCAATGTGCAATCAATAGAACTCTTTCTCTCCAGTTCAAGCCCTTCCATTTTTATTTTAAGCATAGCATTTTTGGTTCCACTTAGTTCATCTATTACAATATGTTCATAGGTAATTTCCTCAAGATTAAAGGCAATGAAATCGTCCCTTGTATTTCTGTGTTATGGAGCTATATTCACAAGGTCAGAGGCAGCATTAATTAGCCACAGGTATTCTAATGCCCATAGCTACTGGACCCATTAGCTGAGATTGTACACAATCCAGCCTTGGGAACAAAGCAAGCAAAATTAAGTTTATAGGTAATGTAAGTTTTAGAAAAATGCTCAAATCATTGTCAATGTTTCCCATAGAAATAATATATTCATTTTTTTCTGATTCATCAAATTAGTTTTTGTAATGTTGGAATATACATTTAGAGCTGTGTGCAAGCAGGACAAGAGCTGTACCTCCCAGCTGCAGCCCCAATCATGAAGTTATTTTTAATTAAATTTGCTTATTGACAATTTCATACATATATAATGCATTCTGATTACTCCCAACTCCCTTATCCCTCCTCTATACTTATAAACCCTTCTTCCTACAGCCCCCTTTCCCCATATTACTGCCTTTTTATTTTGTGACCCTCTGAGTTTAACTGGGGCCATCTGTGTGACCATCAGTGTGGAACTATCTGATGGAACCTAGTGGGCTCTCCAGTGGGTATACAACTGAATACAATGACTCCCTTTCCCCCAAATCTATCAGTGGTCAGTAGTTCATCAAGGAGGGGTAGGGTCCTATAAACCCCACTCCAACCCATGACTGACAGAATGTGGCCAGGTCCAGTCTTATGTGGGTCCAGTGCAGGCACCACCACTGTTATGAAATCATTTTCACAATCATAGACCAGAAGATGGTATTTGAACCCCTTGTTCCTCACTTTCAGCTCATACATTCTTTTCATTTTTCCATCTACAACATTCCCTGGCCCTTAGAGAAGATGACGTAGATGTCCTTTTTAGGGCTGATATGCAACCTTCTCCTGTTCTCAGTACCTTGAGCAGCCATGAGTTTCTGTATTTATTCTGTCCAGAGAAGCATCTAAAGCACCTGTCTGTGGGTATAAACATGAATGTTTGTTTAGAAGGCAGTTTAACGCCATGTGAGATTGTTTTTACACTAATGGTTTGTTTTAAAAGGAGCTCCCCCTAAGGATTTGGCTGGCTCTTGGGAGCCTATTTGATTTGGGATGTCTTCTTGTATGCTGTGAATGTGTGTTGCTCCCAATGGTTAATAAAGCTGCGTTGGCCTATGGCAAGGCAGGATAGAGCCAGGCAAGAAATCCAAGTAGAGATACAGGAAGAAGAAGGGCAGAGTCAGGGGCAAACACCATCCAGTTGCCCAAGAAGCAAGAAACCAGAAGACTGGTAATGCCATGGCCATGTGGCAAAATATAGATGAATAGAAATGGATTAATTTGAGTTGTAAGAGCTAGTTAGTAATAAGCCTGAGCTATCAGCCAAACATTTATAATTAATAAAAGCCTCTGAGTGATTATTTTATAAGTGGCTGTGGGACCAAGCAGGATGCAGAAAAGCTTCCAGCTACACCTATTCCTCACTGGATTGCCTTGCCCAGCCTTAGTACAAGGGGAGGTGCTTAGTCTTACTGCAACTTGATATGCCATGTTTTGTTGATACCCATGGGAGACCTGCCCCTGTCTGAACAGAAACAGAGGAGGAGTGAATTGGGGGGGGGGGCAGAGGTGGAGGGAATGGAATGGGAGAAGAGGAAAGGGAAACTGCAGTTGGGATGTAAATTAAATAAATTAAATAAATAAATAAATAAATAAATAAATAAATAAGTCATGCACACATAGTTCTTACTGACTTTCTAACCAAACATATCCATCTATGTCTCTTGGAGAAAAAAAAAAACCTAAGTTTACTTGCTTCAGATGGCACCACAACAAAATATGAGACTCTGATCGACAAGGCCCACAATCTCAGCACCACACCTTAGTCCCCAGGTCTGAAGCCCTGGTTCGCTCAACCCTCAGCATGTGTTGGTTTCCTTCATGGGTCACGCCATGACCGTGACATCTGAAGTCAAGTTTTCAATGCAGAACAAACTAAGATGATATAAGCACTGAGTGTCTGAAAGCCCTAAAACAGATTATTCCAAATGTGGTCCAGTGACTTCTTACAAATGCTGTATCTGAGTCATTCTCCACACCAAGATGGCATGCTGGTGTGCTTGAAGATTTACCACTTACTAAAACACATGAGCTGCAATCACAAAAAAAATTACCAGTAGCAAAAGTTCCCGGCAAGTCTTGCCAGTGATAATTATGTGCCACTGACGTGTGCTAAGGGTTTCACACACAATGAGATAACGACCCAAGTTAAGAGGTATTTGTTATCATTCCTACTTGACACAGGAAAAAAACTGAGGCTAAGCATAGGTCCGTCATACACTCTGCCCACAAGGTCAGTTAGTGAGAGGCAGAACAGGGGTCCTCCCCTCATGTAAGCTGGAGACACACTACTGTTTGTAACTCTAGCAACCCTGGCCTATTCTGAAATGGACTAATATTGTGAATTTGACAAAATCGATCACATTAAATATGACATGTTACTGTGAGTGAAAGGGGCAAATATCCTGGGCTGCTGTGGATCCCACAAAACCCAGATAGTCAGAAAAGGACAAAGCAAAGGAGGCAGAACTAGAGGCCTTCTTCTGGCTTGTCAGGTGGGGTCGGCTTCATCAAGTATTCCCGCAGGGACGTACCTGAGTGCGACCTGCTCGGCAGCAGTTAAGACCAAGACAGCAACTCACACAGTAACAGGAGAAAACTCTGTTTAAAGATATTTGCAAAAATAAATTAAATTGTGTCAAAGACAGCAATGTCAAGCGACTGGAAATAGTAAAACCTTGGTGCACTTAAGCCGGGCGGTGGTGGCACACGCCTTTAATCCCAGCACTCGGGAGGCAGAGCCAGGTGGATCTCTGTGAATTCCAGGCCAGCCTGGGCTACAGAGTGAGTTCCAAGACAGATACCAAAGCTACACAGAGAAACCCTGTCTCAAAATCAAAACAAAACAAAACAACACAGCCTTGATGCACTTATCCCCTGGAAGTCTCTCCTTGTCATTGAGTTAACCCCTAGTAAATGTGTCTACTCTATCACTTACTAAACAAAAAATATTTTACTTAGGTGTGATTAAATTAATCAATTTTTGCCTATGATTTATGCTTTGAAAACATGAGGCATTTTTCTTTATTAGATAGTAGGTTTTTTTTTCTTCCTTTTTCTTGTTCTTAGATCCACACGTAAAACTTTTATCCTTCAAAGAACATGTTAAGAACATGAACATTCAAGCCACAGGCACACATAAATATCTAAAAATTTTTCTGTCTGACAAAATAATGCATCTAAAAGATTCACAGATCAACCTCTTACTGCACAAAATGAGATTAAAAACTCAGTGTAAACTGGCATAATATTTGAAGTGGTTAAAAAGAATGTGTGAAAGCCAGCCAGTGTATCTGCGAAAGATGTTGATGTCTTCACTCAGTGAGGAAGTGCAAATTAAAATCTCAAAGAGGTGGTGCAGCACACTCCAGAATGGAAACTCTGAAGGGTGTTAGATAGTGTTTGAGAGGGTACAGAGCCAAAGGGAGACATTCTCCCCACAGCTTGTACATTTTAGAAGGCAGTTTGACAGTTCTTGACAAGACATATCTCTCTCCCATCCAATCATCCCTATATAGGATGCATGTTCACACATGTTTTCAGTGAAACCGTATCTCATTTTGTAGACAGCTGACCTCTAACTCATGACCCTCCAGCTTCAGCCACAGCAGCGCTGAAGTCACACAGGCGGTGTACCACCAAGTGTGGCTTATACAACAACTTGTAAATAAGTGTTCATAGAGTGTTTGTTCCCGTAGGCGAAACTTAACTACACAAATGCCCATGCCCAGGTAGGTGGTCGGATGAACAAATCATGGCATGTCCACATGCAATAGTTTTCAACACTCATCAGCAACACTTGACAGCTTTGCTTCGATGGCGGCAAAGCGCTACGTTTAGTGAAAGTCAGTTCTGAAATAGTAATGCTGTGATTCTGTGCAACAGAGAAGGCGAGTTCCGAATGCCACACAGGTGCTAGTCCTTAGGGTACAAAAGAAGAACACAAAAGAGGTGCAAACACACACTTGGGGTAGAAATATGCTTGTTACTCAATTTTTCAGGTGTCTAAAAGTCATCACATTAGGCCTACAAGGCTCGGTGGGTAAAGGCACTTTCTGCCAAGCCTACAGACCTGAGTTCAGTAACTGATCCCCATGTCATAGAAGGAACTAACTTCTGTTATCCTCCGACCTCCCTATGTACTTTGGCATGAGTAAACACATGCACACACAATATAAATAAAGTTCCATTAAAGTAATACCATTTTAAAGTCATCAAACTATATAATTAAAATGGGTGTAATATATTAAATGTAAATTATAATCACAATAAAATTTGCAACAATAGCTCCACTGTTATTTTTTACCTACTAGAGTGTCAACATCTTTTAAAGTGTGATAACACATTTTGGTTGAGGCTGCAGGGAAACACACTTTCATATACTTCTGGTAGAAATGCAAATTGGTTCATGCAATATTTAGCAACCCCACTTAGCATTTATCTTCTGGCTTAGCAATCCTGAGTCTGGTAATTTACCCTGAAGACACCCCTCCACATACATATGCAAAAAATTACTCACTGCAACATTATTTATAATTGCCAATTATTAGAGACAACCAATTCCCCGCACACAGCAGTTGAAAGAAAAAGGTGGTATGTCCTCTGCTGAGTGTGCTGTGCAGCTCAGAAATAATGAGAAGCAGAGGCACAGACTTTCATAGAGGAGTTCCAAGGTGTGTTGCTAAGAGAAGGTAAAATGAGACTCTGTGCATCTGTAGTTTTGTGATCTTTAATTTTAGAAATAGAATTAAGAAAATAAAAATGTTCTAGTTATTCACACATAAGAAAATTCAGGGTGTGCAGGGGATGTGCTGGCTTAGTCCTAGGTTTTATCCCCAACATGGAAAAGGGGTTACTTATAAACAAAAGTTAGATGGAAAGAATAGGAAGTAGGGTAAGAAATGGGGGTGGGGTGGGATGGGATGGAGCATCGGTCTAATGTACTCCTTTACAACATCTGATTTTATAGATAAAATCATAAAAACTATAAAGTCAAGTATAAGCCTAAAACACAAAATGAAATCAGTACAGTTATATTTCTAGTGGGGGTGTAACCATACTGGCAAAGGGTCCGAGCTGACCAAGGAAAATGGTAGATAGTTTATTTTTATAACACATCCTCAGAATGAATTAAAAAAGGGGAATGTAAGCAAATGAACTCTGCTGTTTAGGAGTTTGTGTTCTTCCTCACTGGAAGGGATCAGGGATTTTTTTTTTTTTTTGGTTTTTTGAGACAGGGTTTCTCTGTGTAGCTTTGTGCCCTTCCTGGAACTCACTCTGTTGTCCAGGTTGGCCTCAAACTCACAGAGATCCGCCTGCCTCTGCCTCCCGAGTGCTGGGATTAAAGGCATGTGCCACCACTGCCCAGCAGGATCAGGGATTTTACATGACTCTTTCTCAGCTTCAGAATTAAATACATAACAAAGTAGATGCAGAGTTGGAGGTGACGTGTACGTAAGGACTTGGATTTGGTCTCAAGCACTAAAATATGTTTTCATGGCTGCATATGTATATTATATATGTGCATACATAAACATGCATAGGTGATGATAGATAGATAGATAGATAGATAGATAGATAGATAGATAGATAGATAGAGATATGTTACATTTGCTTATGCTGCATTTGTTTAATTGTATAAAGATGTGTTGCATTTGTTTCACCTTGCCTGCCTAAGGCACCTGATTGGTCTAATAAAGAGCTGAACAGCCAATAGCTAGGCAGAGAAAGGATAGTTATGACTGGCAGACAGAGAGAATAAATAGGAGGAGAAACCTAGGCCCCAGAAAGAAAGAGAAAGGGAAGAGAGAGAAGGAGGAGGAGGAGGAGGAGGAGGAGGAAGAGGAAGAGGAGGAGAGAGAAAGGGAGATGCCGGGAGCAAGAAGCCAGGCAGCCACCAGCCAGCCAGACATGAGAAGCAGTGAAAGTAAGATGTACAGAAGAAAAGAAAAGTAAAAAGCCCCGAGTCAAAAGGTAGATAAGTAGAAACAGGTTAATTTAAGTGAAAGGAGCTAGCCAGAAATGAGCTAAGCTAAGGTTGAGCATTTAAAACTAATAACAAGTCTCCATGTCATGATTGGGGAACTGGTTGGTAGTCCAAAAGAAAAAACCTGGTACATAGGATTTTCAGTATCTAATATACAGAGGAACAGGATAAGAATAAACCTTTTGGTTGAAATTGGAAAATCAATCTTGACAGGAAGATGTACATGTACATACTGACACTTACAGGTATAACGGATATTCTGATGTGCTTTCTAAAACTCTGTTTAAATGAAGAAATGGCCTGCACCAGTAGTAAGCACCTTCAGTTCCTAACTCTGCATTTGCAAATATCATTATTTACAAATAGAGAAAACACCAATTCCAGGACTGGCTCCGGACAGTACAAAAAAAGACCAGAATGCATTCTCATGCCAAAAAAAATTGAGAGTGTTGAGTGACGATGGTACATTGTGAAATCACAGAGAAACCCACTGCTAATCGTTTCCACCAGTTAAAGGAGTAATGTTAAGTCTGAAACGCATAGTTCTATGTTGCAGTAAAAAGGTAATTTGTATCATAGTATCCCAAAGAATAGACTCACATTTAGAAAGTCTCCTGTACTACCACCCTGGAGTTGTTCATTCAGACAGAATCATCAATATACTCCAAACAGTAGATGGAACATCTCAGCAGAAACAGTAGATTAGCCCAACTTTGAGGTCTCTCCTGTCAAGACACTGATTAGAAGCCAGAACCATAACCTTACAACAGACAAACCTGGGAGACCCAGCTTTGGCAAAGTGAACAAAAATACCACTGTAGATAAAAGAACAAATTGGCTCTGTACAGTGTCAGATTGGTTTTGTGTTAGCCATCTCGTAAGTTCTGCCCTGGTCCTGCTCATTGGACAACATGTGACACACACACTAATGACAAGAATCGCCTGCCCACACTCACCAGCACATCAGCAAGTCAACGTATGGCTCAAGCATGTGAATGAACTTCAAATTATCACACCGAGTGGAAGATGCTAACACAGACAAGCGCACACAGGGTGTGATCCTGTGGTTTCACGCTACCCAAGGGCAGGGCGTTTCTTTCCTATCCACTGCATCGCTGTTCGGTGAAAATCTTACTCCTGCAATCCAATATGGTAAGTACACCCATAGGCAACATGATCTGATAGATCCACTGTCACATGTATCACCTGTCATTGACTGAGGCATCAGGACTGTACACAGACAAGTATTTGTATGAAATTTTACAAATCTCAGAAGACTGGTTCATCTTGTTGCGACTGAATGAAAACCACCAGAAATAAACGTTTCAAGGTAATGGAAATACTCTGACCCTTGTGAAGGTGCTGATTTCAAATTGTCCACACTCAGCTAACTGTGCCTTGAAGAACTGTGCATTGTACTCCACAGAAATTTATCCCCTCAGAAAAAAAAGGCCTAGAGAAAAATGGAAGCATGACCACATAGACCATAAGAATGGGCTGTAAATGGCACACATAAGGACTGAATAATTAATTACTTTGATGAGTACAATAGAAAACCAAGAGTTCTAAATGGTACAGTCAGACAATGGGGCTCAGACACCATAAACTTCAGGTGGCTGTATTGGGTGTCCACAGAGCCCTCTTGCCTCACCCACCGGTCTAGTTGCCTGCTGTTTCTGACATGGACAGAGAAGCCAGTGCTTTCAGCACTGAGCAGACCTTGTCCTGGGACTTTCTAGGATGTCCCTCGCAGTGAGGCATATTCTCTCTGAACCTAGGCTTCTGCATTTCACAAGGTTCAAAGCTACAGTGACGTCTCCCCACTTCAGAACACTTGCTTTCTGGGTGACTATCATAAAAGAGACAGAATCAAGAGAAGGGCAGAGAGCTGTTTTCACAGGTTTGGTGGGTATTAGCACCTATATGGCAGGGATCTCCATGAAGACAGGGGTCTAATCTTGACCAGTGAGGTAGAGCTGAGGTGTGCGGACACCAGAGGGAAGAGAGGAATGTATAAGGGGGAGTAGGGAGAAACGCTAAGGTTATCAGAGAAGGCTGATCGCAACTGGAGATAAAAGTGCATCCACTCATAATTAGAAGACAAAAATCCTTCCCTGGCCAGTGTATTTCAGTGTAGTGAGAGCATCAGGGAAAAAGAAGAGGACCAGCTCAATAAAGCTTGTGTTTGATGCAGACAGAGACAAAACTCAAAGGGCTTATTTTGGCAAGAAATTGGGGTCTTTGGGACTTAAGATATTGTTTTGGCTTCCTCAATGAGCTCTTTAACTTCTGATACACCCTTCTTTTCCTTTCTCTTGCCAAGCTGAAAGATGAAGTAATAAATGTTCTTTCAACCTCTTCAATGATAAGTAGTGGAGACCAATTTAATCAATATAAGATTATCCAAAGTTTGGTACTTCATAGGAAAACCAGCACCTTATACACAAGTATAAATAACCTTAAATTTGCTTTAAAAAAAATCACAGGAGAAATGAGTCAGAGAAAAAAAAAGGGAAATCTTTAGGATGTAAAGCTAGTGTTTGATAGGGTGTGCTTATACTATTCATCTCAAATGTGGAAGAAATAAAGTCTCTTCCTGTTTCAGGTGTTTGTTTGAACACATCAATCCATCAATAGGAGGAGGCAAGGGCACATACTCTACCCCAGGCACGGAGCACACCCATGGCGTCAGGGAGGCACTCTCTCCCTGTGTTCCCGCCCGTCTCCCCGGTCCTCATTAAGTTGGTAGAAGTTTTCCTCTGGTCTTGGCTGATGTTCCTTTCCTATCTGCTTCACAAACAGGTAAGAAAGCCTTGGCTTGATTCTCAGGCTGGGGAATAAGGTGAGCCAGCCATGGACACAGACTCAGCAGGGCACCGAGTCCTGTGGATCCCTCACCACAAGAGACTGAAAACACCCGACACGTTCTGGTTAAGGCCCTCACATTATACAACGTACGTAGCTGATTGGATACTATTGAAGAGTATATTTAATAAATGGCCTTTTATAAAATTATACAGGTTATTACCTTGATAATTTCAATTATCTAGTTTCCTGGTAATAAAGCCCCTTAGTTCAAAGTTTGCTAGATTAAAAAATATCAATTCTGCATTTGAAATTAAACCATTTGCCTAAATTCCCACTTGCTATGGAAAGTGGTTTAGCACCATACCAGGACAGTAAAGGTGCACTTGGCTACCATGTACCTCCCCTTGCTGATCCATGACGCACCGCCCAGCAGCCATGCTTTGCTATGCAGGCGGCTCTCATTTGTGCAAATGCATGAATCCTTTTGCAGTGGCCACACCAGATATACCTCAGCCTCACTCTCTGCAGTCTTTAAACCATTCCTCACTGTGGAACTAATAAGATCCAAATGGAAAGTAGCCAGAACCCTCCAGAAAGGGGACTAGATGATCTTCTCAAAGATAAGAACTATCCATGCTAACCTAGTTAGAAACAGCCTCTGACGGAACGGAAGCAGCTATGGAGTGGCTCAGAAAATAGTCATTTTGAGCAATTGTCACCTGGGTTCCCCTAGCATGAAGAAGGTATGTTTCCCTAAACAGGTGCTCAATCTGTAGCCATAAACAGAGGGTACAAAGGGCTAGCTTGTCTGGCTACTATCGTATGTGTATACCTGGTTTTGTTCTTGCAGTGGTAGTGGGTGCCAGGGTCTGACCCAGAGCCTTCGCTTGCTAAGCAAGTGTTCTACCACAGAGCTACGCCTCATCCTCACAGCTCGGTCTTAAAGCCTTTTATACCATCTTTTCCCCAGCTGCTTAGCATGACCAGTTAGTTCTCTTAAGGTGAAGGGTCAGATGTGGGGAAAATAAACAGGGAGAAATAAAAACAGCACAAAGCAATTTCTCTGGTGCTGGTAAATGTCTTGGCTGGGACAAGAGAATACAATTATGAAATTAGAACAGGTGTGACTGGGGGCACAGTTTAGAAGTTGAGAGTTCTCAGTCCTCTTGTAGAGGCCCCAGTTTAGTCCCAACATTCATCCCAGGCAGATCACAGCCCCATGTGGCTCCAGTTTCAGGGCCTCTGATGTCCTCTGGCTTCCTTGGACATCTACACACACGTAGTGTACAAAAGCTCATGCAGCCACACACAATACAGAGAAACAAAGAATTTTAGGTTGGTGATTTATACTCACTCCCGTCTTTTAAAAAACCTACAACAGAAGAGAAGTGGAGACATCCTCATGACCTCTGATTGCACTGTTCCAACGAGTCTATATTTTGTGATGACATCACTATCAGAGCATTGAGTATCATCCTCACGTCAAAATTATGTTTTGGGTAGTCAAGTATGTTGATCACATCAAGGGCTAAGGCTACTAGCTAATGTAACTGCCAGGAGTACTGTAGGTATTTTACCTGCCCACCTGACATGCTGATGAGGACCTTGAGGTGGCTGTACCTCCCCAAAATTGCCAAGTCTACATCTGTATAACACTGAACACATCAGATGATGATTCACTAAATAATTCCTTTGCTTTATATGTTTGGTTCCTATTAAAATTCAAACATCTCAAAGTGGTCAGCCCTGTGCTTAAAGCATCTTCTTATCACGTGAAAGTAGTCTCAAAGGCAAAAGCTCCCTGCTTCAGAGGCAAGGTCCATTGACTAGCAGGTGTACAATGGCATTGGAGCATCCATGTTTCCTGACAATAGGTCACTTCCATCTCACACACACACACACACACACACACACACACACACACACACACACACACACACACGTCTGTTGTCTGTTGTGGGAATTCATTCCATTCAACCAATGACCTTTGGGCTATCTGGTCCAATGGACATGGCCTTTTCTGAGTATGTGATTGGCTGAAATTGAGGAGGAGGTGTGCTCGCTTTCTCTTGGGTGGTCAAGACCGAGTCAAGTGGTGTGAAGTAGCTTGCAGTTGGTCCTCTTCCTGCCCAGGGCAGAAGGACAGGACAGCTGCAGCTGGACCAGCAGGATCGGCAGTGGTGGTGTCTTCCTTGTTCTGTATTAATGAGTCTGTTTCCCCACTGCAACTCTTAATAAATTTATATATATATATATATATATATATATATATATATACACACACACACACATACACACACACACATACATATATATGCCTCCGTGGGCTCACATCTCATGCACATCCACACATCTTGCAGCCCTGGGGTATCCATGAATCATACTCCCTTTTCCTACATGCCTGCCAAGACCACTTGAAAAATATAGAAAGGAAATACATTGATGACCAAACGTTTGTTACCTTTGGTACTAAGGAAGCAGAGGAGGGTGCATCTCACGGTCAAGGCGAGTGGCTTGTTCTACTGGTAGAAACAATCTGCCAGCATCCCCAGCCTGTATTGCTTACAATAGACAGAAGCAGTCCCCAGAAAGGCTGAGTCACCAATCTGGGGGAGGCGATGCTGAGGGATAAAGGTAGCAGACTTTACCTGGGAGAGTGCAAGGAGGAGGAGGTACATACTACATACCTGCTCATAGATACACAGGCTCCTGCCCAGAGCTACAGCCAGCACATAATAGGTACATATAAGATACTCAGTGCCCCATGTTCTGCTCAACTGGGGTGTTTCAGCCCTGACAGTCCCGTCCTTTGCTTTCCCCTGTAAATTTTCCCATTTGTCTATTTAGAATTTTGTGGGGCTTCATTTTGAATCCTAAGCTACAATGGGTTAATTTTATGTTCTAATACTTTTCCCATTTGTCTATTTAGAATTTTGTGGGGCTTCATTTTGAATCCTAAGCTACAATGGGTTAATTTTATGTTCTAATACATCCCCATAGAAACTCAAATGTCTCAAAAATGTAACTCGGCATATTTTACTGAGAAAGGAGAATCTAAATGTTTGTTTTCTATTATTTTTTCATGAAGTATCTATACTTTACCTGCGGTGAGTTCTGTGATAGACTTGGGCAGCCTATTTACTTCATGGGTAAACAGCAGCCTACCTCACAGAACAGAGGGGTGAACTGCTCAGGTTATTATACCTCTTGGTGGCAAAGGTGGGATTTTAGCTCAGGGCTTGGGACCTTCACAGGTCTCATCCACCTCCCACACCTCTTTTCCTCAGAACTAACACTGTGACAGTGACGGGCTCAGCAGCAAACCTCAATGGACACTACTGAAAGTCAAGAGTGTACAGCCTAACGTGTTGGGAAATAACACTCAGCACCCTGAGAAATTTAACTCCCAGAGAGCTGCTTGTTGACTTGAGGATTTCAACAGTCTGTGAGTGTTGACACAGTCAATCATAAGGATGAATGAGGAATAGAATGTTCCAGAAGCAAACAGCCTTATCCATGTGGAGTGGGCATGATTCTGCTGCCTGACTTCACGTCACTAAAGTCATTCTGACCCTACAGGTTATTGAGGCCTTAATTTTTTCAGCCTTTCTGGGGGATTTTATCATCCATAATAACTGTCATTTATCAAAGCAGCAGAAAACCAAGATAACATCCCTTCCTTGAAAGAACACAAGTGTCAAAATTATTATCAGAAATGTTCAAAACAAAAAGCCATGACTTGTGGCAGCATAGCAAAAATACATCACACACAGAGAAGTAAAACTTTAGTAGGATCTGATTTGCAGACATACCCCTATAATTCTCCAGGTGGATCACCTCTCACTGGTCCATCACAGCACTCAGCTCCGTACACCTCCCTCCATGGTATACCAGCCTCCACTGGTCTCAGGTTTTCAGACTCAAGATTCAGCTCCAGAAAAATCTGACAGTCTCTGGTTATTTGTGGAGGACAAGCTTTGAGGGCCTTGTTACAGGTCAACCGTCAACTCTTTGTAAAAACCTGGTATGGGTGATCCAAACAAACCTATTTCTTTCTTAGCTCTCAGAGTATGAGATTTATGTGACTGGAGCTGCTAGGATATTTTTTCCCCTCATATCAGAAAGTAGGCTTGAATAGAGATAAAGCTACCACTGAGTCAGCAGGGGTCAGGTATGGAAACTCAGATTCTTGGAAACATATTTGACTTTCTGATATTGAGACAAAAAATTACCTTTTATAAGTTAGTTTAAAGTTCTGAATTCTGTTATTTACAACTGAACTAGCTGATCCAGCATGATTTGTGAATGTTTTCTTTTTCTCATATACTGTCAAACACTGAGCTCTTTCATGCCTCTGGACTGTATTTCCAGATCTCACTTCCGCCACCGCAAAGTACCTCTGCCTTCCATGTCATCCAGCAGATGTCTCATTGCTTGAGAGTTTTCATTGAGCCCAAAGGGAAGCTTCACTTACCGGATCCTAAGTGGGTTTCAATCAAGATCTCCTACGTAAACTATTCCAGAAGATATGCAATAAGATATATTTACAATTAACTGAATGCCCATTGGTTACATAATTGCTTGGCTAGGGACACAATAGTTTTTCCAATCCTTGCTATAAAGTAGATGGAGGGGCCTGGAGGGAAGCTCAGCCATTAAAGGCTCACAACCAAAAATATAAAGTAGATGGAGGGACATCTACTTTTCTGTGATCTTTGACCACTTTCCCTTCTCAATTAAAGTGTGGAAGTTTTTTCCTTTCAAAAACCTTTTCATCCCCACACGCCCTCCCACAGTAAGAATAAATTAAGTCCTCCTCCCAGTGTGTGTCACACTCTGTGGTCATGGCTACTTACTGGTGTCACACTTTCCTACCAGAGCACAGGCAAGCTTCCTGCACCCCCAGGCTTCCTTCCCCTTCCTACCTCCTGTGCCCCAGCACAGGGCCTCTCAAACCTCAGCAAGGCAGGATCACAAAATCATGCCTGAAAATAGTTTTAGCCAAAGTAACTAGGCTGAGTGGATATCTTCATTCCAAACAGAAATAGTCTGAGGATTTAAATCTTTCATCCTAAAATCCCACCCATTAGTAAATATTATGGATCTGTCCAGGCAGCCAGTTCAGATTTGCATTATTCATTTATAGAAAGCATTTTTTATGAGAATTTTAAATCCATTTATATGTCCATATTTACCTTGTATAGCTGAGGTTTAAATAAGAGCACAAAGCAGAAATTCCTGAAAGGGGAAAAAAAATGGTAATTCCAGAAACTTCAGTATAAGGTCCAGACAAGCTCAGAAGATAAAATGAAAAAAAAAATAGTTTTATTTTCATCTCTATCAGGATGACTGGAAACCACTATTTATTCTTGAGTTCATAAAAAGGCAAGATGAGGACTGGAGAGGCAGCGTGGTGGGTCAGAGCGACCGCCGCTCTTGCGGAGGACCCAGTTTTGATTCCCAGCACCCATGGTTGTGGTGGCTCACAACCATCTGTCACTCCAGTTCCGGGGCACCTGACCCCTCTTCTGTCCTCCACTGGAATCGGCACGTACATGGTTCAGACACACACGTGCAAGCAAAGCACTCAAACATATAAAACAAAATAAATCTAAATAAATAAACAGACAAACAAGAGAACAGGTACATACTGACAGTTTTCTAGGACCCAACAGAAACTACAAGAGGACCGGAAGCCTGGAGGACAGCACCAGTGAGTCCTGAGAATACTCAGTCCTTGCAATGCTTCTGGGAAGTGAACATCCATGTGTGTATGCTGCAAAAGAAGGTAGAAATGTGTTCTTGACCATCTCAGTGAATCTTTTCCTTCTTGGGAGTGTCCTTACCTGGAGACTAAGGTAGCGTTGAGCTCAATTTTAAGTATAAAAGGTATGCTTGAGGCTTATAAAATACAGCAACCAACTTGCTTTATAGAGAAGAAAGGCAGAGTAATAATGTGGCTGGAAGAGGAAGGGAAGTCATAAAAGGTCACCAGTGATGCTGAAGTGTGTCACTGAAGGGAATCTTTCCCCAGGGAACTATGTTCTGGGGGAAAGAAGAACTCTGCCACACAGACTGGTGCATTTAAATGGAAAGACTTAGGAGACTATTAGGCAATGAGACAGCATTGAATGGCTGTAGAATGCTGTGCCCAGGACCCTCCTCCAGGAGGGACAGTCACACAGACTCATGTTCATTGCAGTTAGACCAGCATAAAGCCAAATTTAGTAGACCAAGTCATAATCCTGAGTATGCTGTGAGAGTGTGTTCTTGTCTCTGCACATGCTAAGCAAAGCAACATCCATGAATCTGTGACATAATGTACACATGCCATGCCATGTGGAGGAAGTGTGGGGAGAGTTCATAGCTGTGGAACCCTTCTAGTTACATTTCCATTATCTGAGTATGGTTGTAATAAGCAGTCTGCAGCCAGAGCTTAAGATGGATTCATTAGATAGGCTTTAGAAAGCATTTGTTCCATCTAGTGTACAAGCTATTGTTCAAGGTTCCTCAGTGGAAGTCAAGGTGCCAGTCCCAAAACACACAGGACAAGTGAAACAGATAAGGTCACCGCAGGCTATTGTCTAGAGAGCATGATGACTTTTAGTCACAAAAGTGCATGTACAATTTTTATACATTCAAGTCCCTTCTATAAAATATCCTTGTTGTTGAGTAACACCAACACTGTCCTTGTAGCCATTGATATTTCTGGATGACTTTTGTCTTAGTTAGCGTTACTATTGCTGTGATAACACATCATGACCAACGCAACTTGGGGAGGAAAAGCTTTATTTGGCTTACACTTCCGCATCACTGTTTATTATCTAAGGAAGTCAGGACAGGAACTCAAAAGAGCAGGAACCTGGAGGCAGGAGCTGATGAGGAAGCCATAGAGGAGTGCTGTCTACTGGCTTGCTCCACCTGCTTTCTTATAAAACCTAGGACCACCAGTCCAGGATGGCACCACCCGTAATGGGCTGGCCCCTCCCCTACTGATCACTAGTTAAGAAAATGCCCTATAGCTGGATCCTATGGAGGCATTTCCTCAATTGAGGTTCCCTCCTTTCTGATAACTGTAGCTTGTGTCAAGTTGACATAAGACTCGCCAGCACAACTTTTAATGCCCAGTAAAACACAAACACTATGTCAGTACAACCATCTCACCTGGGAAATAACAGCAAGCAAGAGCCCATTCATGTACAATGCAGACACATTTTATTACTCTGGGTCCATACATTTGAATTCACGGCTTCAGAACCCATGGACACGAGCAGGCTACTGTACTAAATCTGAAAAGGAGTCATAAATGCACAGGGTGGAAGTATAAACCTCATCAGTGAGATCCCTGGAGAACTACATCTTCAGCGCTTTCTGCAGCGTGAAGGAAAAAACCCTATGTGAATCTGGGAAGGGAGAGAGATCGGGGCAGGAGGAGGGGCCAGCACACTTACCTGTGAGTGGAGGGGCAGCATGATTTCTTGCATCCGTTCGTCTCATCCATCCTGCCCGGATGTTTTCATTTCTCCTCTAACCTGTTTTCCCTCCTGTTTCCCTGTATCTTACAGTGAGAGCAACTTTAGCTTCAACCAGCTTTAACATATAACTGGCAAGACCACGATGTGTATATCTGTGTATATATAAACTTCATATACACATATATATGATGCTGGCATATGCATGTAGGATTCAATCAAGATAATTAGCAAATAGACACCTGGCAAATACCTTGGAATGGGAACGTTTGGGGTGTCCATGTCACATCTTAGCACTTGTGAGTATGAGGGTTGTTGGAAATTGCAGCTGTTCTGTCGTACTGTAAGTCTTCAGGATTGACCCCATTGGTCTAACTGGAGCTTTACACCCTACCTGAATGTGCCATCCCTCCCACTTCCTCCTGCCTCTGCACATCACCACTCTGCTCTCTATTTGTATAGACTGGACTTCAATTTGTTGAAGTTGTTGTTGAATATTATTATTTTTGTAAATTTTCATGCATGTAAACAATATATTTTTATCACATCTGCCCACACTCTCTTGTCAAATTCCCCAAGGGACAACCCTGAAGTGGACTTTTATAAACTACACATATTAATTGTAAGATCATGGGATGTCTGTCTTTCTAGTTTGCTTAGTTCTCTCAAATGGCCTCTCCTGGGTTCACCCAAGTTGTCCTAAGAGATGAGATTTCCTTCCTCTGACCTGTGGGTTAATCTTCCACCTCCTACCTGTTCATCTGTCTGCCTGGTGACATTGTATATGTGCCCATACTTCTACTGGGAACAATTTTGCAATTAACATGAAAATCCAACATCTCTTTCTCATACTGATTTAATGTCCTTCTTGAGTATTTGCTCAGAATTAGATTTGGTGCATCATGTGGTTTACAATATTATTAATGTTTTTAAAAATAGCAACTGTTTTGTGTTCTGTGCTAATTCATATCACAAATAGTCAAAGATTTCCTTTCCTTCATGCTCTCTGTTCTTGTCATTTTTATGCTCATAACTTCCATAGGAAAAGAGGAATAGGAATAAAAACATCTTCAGAGGCCCTGAAAGGCTCTGATTATTGAATCTTTGGGGGTGATATCTCCTTTTTGCCCAAGTTTATAGGCTAAAGTCTCCTCTATATATACATGGTGAGGCTGTTAAGCCAAGGCCTAGGATGTGAGTGAACATCCCCTCCAAGCCACTGAGAGTCCATTGTTCTCAAAGACAGGCAATGTGAGATTTTTCACAGAATTTGACTAGCTAATGGTATTCAGTGTTAACACTACACAATGTAAATCATTTTATAAAGGAAGAAAATCCCTCAAAGATGCATCTAGTAAATCATGAGAGCACCAGCCTTGTCATTTTGGAGTTCATTCATCTTACCCTCTATCCTGCATCTTTCTAAATGGGAGATGAGAATGAGCTAGTGAGTGTGAGCAGGGAGAAGAGAGAAGGGAGAATACACATACACCTTTTCAGTGCACACCCTCAATGACCTACATCCTCCAACTAGCCCCACCTTCTAGATTCTGCCAACTCCCAGCCATGCTATGGCATCATAAATCTAACCATGGAAAAAATTAGAGCACTTGTAGTCCAATCGGTTTTTACAAAGTGCATCTCTGACATCCAAACCTTTAACACGGAGGCTTCAGGGAACCTCTCAGTCTCAAACCACAGCAGGAAGCATGCCAACACCTCCACCTCTGCACACTCACATTCAGCAAATGGCGAACAACCAAACAGTCTTTTGATCTCATTTTTTAGGAGTTTGATTTACAGTCTAAAGTCATGGAGATTACACATTTGAAATTCAAAAGCCGACCGCCTCTGTAGCTTTACATTGTAAGAAGTCAAAAAAAATTGATAAAATACTTTTCTATTATCTGACTCAGAAAAAATGTCCTTGACATCACCAAGGAATGACTAATGCTCACACATTTCCTTACTATTTTACTGTTTTCTTCTTACTGAAAAAGCACTATTAATATGCATTCAAATATGTATAGATAAATGTACATATTTACTGTTCACCGAAGAATCAATATGTTGGGCAAGCATTCTCGGGCAAAGTCCTCAACTCACACAGGCAGGAAAGTGCCCGTGAAAACAACCATGATGTGCTCACAGACATATATCAGAATGGCAAAAATTAAATATACCTCCCATGGATACTTTCGGTGAAAATGTTTGACAGCTGCATCTGTACCACACTGCCCTTGCAAGGACACAATGGTACAAATACTTTCAAAAGATATTCAGCAGTTAGGCAAAAAAGGAAAAAAATGTGAACCTTCAAACATTCATGCTCCTTCTAATGAAGACACTGTCCTCCTAAACACAAGCACAAAGCAGAGATCACCTGCTCAGGTCTGCATGAATAGTCATGTCAAGCCAGCTTGCTTGGTGAAACCACATGAGTTGGCAAACACAGATCGTGTTACATTCATTTCATAGAATGCTGCTCAGCAACAAATTGAATAAACAATTCATTTGTGTTGCAAAGGAGAACATCAACACAACTGCCTTGCCCAAGAGATCAGTGAAATAAGGGTTAATTTTGGTAAGCTTCTGGAGGAAACAAAGGCTAGCCATGGCAGTTTCCTGGGGCTGAGAAGTCAGGAGAGGGATTCAGGAGAGTCCAAGGCAGCTCCAAGGGTGATGGATTTGCTCATTATCGTGATCTCGATGATGGCTTCATGCGTGCAGACCTGTTTCAGGATTTACAAAGCTGCATTGATGTGCAAGGTGATGTATTCATTGCTTTTCCTCATGGCTGTCACAAAAACAACTAAGGAAGGTAGGGTCTATTGCGAACCACGGTTCAAGGGTCATCACAGGCCATCACTGGGGGAAGGCATGGTGGCAGGAGCCTGAGGCAGCCAGTCACAGTGTTCCCAGTCAGGAAGCAGAGAGGCAAGTGCTGGTGTTCAGCTCCCTTTGCTCCTGCTTATTGAGTCTGGGACCTCAGCCCAGGAGCAGTGCCACCCATATTCAGGGTGGGTTTTCATCCTCTGTTACTCTGGAAACTCCCTGTGTTGGCTACATTTATGTCAACTTGATACTTGAGTTATCAGAGCAACCTCACCTGAGAAAATGCCTCCACAGGAGCAGGCTATAGGCAAGCCTAGAGGGCATTTTCTTAATTAGTGATTGATCAGCCCATTGTAGGTGGGTCCACCCTGGGCTAGTAGTCTTGGATATTATAAGATAGCAGGCTGAGCAGATCATGGGAAGAAAGCCAGTAAGCAGCACCCCTCCATGGTCTCTGGGTCAGCTCCTGCCTCCAGGTTCCTGTCCTGTTTGAGTTCCTGTCCTGACTTCCTTCAGTGATGGACCACAATATGAAAGTGTAAGCCAAATCAACCCTTTCCTCCCCAACTTGCTTTTGGTCATGATGTTTCATCACAGCAATAGAAACCCAACCAGGACTCTGACAGACATGAACATAAATTTGCCTCCTGTGTAACTCCAAACAGTCCCGCTGTCCATAAAGGCTAACCATCGCATCTGATCGGGTTGTTAGGCCTGCATAGATAGCTACAGAATGTTAGCTATACCTCAGAGAAACATGGAAATTAGTATATGTGAAAATCTGAATTCACTCTGACCTTAGAAAAACTGAAGATTTGGCTAGCCCCTTTCCACCACCTCTGTCTTCAACGTTAGTGGAAATGAAGAGTAAGCAAGGAAGGCCAGGGCCACCTCCACCTAAATTCCAGTAAGGGATGTTAAAACATCACCTCCTTTTTCTTCCTGTGAAGCAGAAGAAAAAGCCTCACTGGAGGCTTCAATTACCAGTGAAGGGGTTGGATTATTTGGTCTGCCAGAAACATGGAGTGTAGAAGAAATACCAGCAAGAAGGTGCTGATTCTTCCTGCAAACTCTTCGTCCTGCTAAGCCACATTTATGGGGACTCCTGTGGTCACACCTGGAAAATAGACACCATCGTTCTGGGGGTGCTCCAGTGCAGCCTACCCTCTGGAGACACCCACAGTGTTTCTGTTCAAAAGATGAGCCCTGTGAGCCCTGGTGGTCATGTCAGAGCCCTGATGGTCATGTTCATAGTAGGAGCACCCTCTGCAGGGAGTTGTTCAAGGATGAGTCGTCTGCATGAGCACTTCCAGGATTAATTCCAGCACCTAAGAGCTGTTAGCAGCTCTGATGACTTCAGCCACAAACACTGAGAACAACAAAGCCTGGGATCTCACAAACAGCCAGGAGCAGCTGCAGAGAGTTGACGTGCCTGCTTCTCAGAGAGGCTTCTTTTGTGTGGGGAATTGAGAGCATGGCCCAATGGCTCCATCATGAAGGCAAGTGTCCAAGTTTGTTGAAAGAGGAGAAAGCATATTCTCTGCAATCTCAACGTCTCCAGTGTGGATTTCCTGACATTTAACACAGGCAGGAATGGTAGATAAAGAATTCTCCACTTTACCATGACAAGGATTTTATCCAGAATAGAGTCTCTGGTGGCAAAAATGTGAAGGCTTGGGAAGGTACACGTTCCCTGCACTTGTAATGCCGGTCTGCAGTGTAGAAAGCCACACACTAGGTAGCTCTCCTCCACAGAGACTGACCAGACCAGCCGCAAAGCTCACTCCAGCCCTCATCTACCCACACAGAATTATCTGCATCAGCTCCTGTGGCAGGCTCTGCCTTGCTCCTTGCTCACGCCTTCCCCACCTCCTGTCCATCTGGTACTGGCCAAGGTTCCCCTGACCTAGATTCTTCCATAGACACCCTGCCTGGGTGCGGTTTCTGCCCGGTGGTTGTTAGTAGCATGCTTGCCTTGGCATTCACCAGAGACTCCCACAGAAGTGCTTTGCTCTGATGATTTCCTAGATGAGTGCTTCTCCATGGCTGCCTTCAGAAGGTCTCAGGGTGTGCCCAGCCCCAGTGAAGGCTGAGCACAACAAGCCATTGAAAATCCCTCTCTGCTCTGCCTGGCATTGAGAACTCCTCCTGGTTTTCATCTAAGGGCCTATGGGACCTAGATGAATTAAGTCTAGGATGGGTACCTCAGAATAGATGGCCTTACCATCCTGCGGGCAATATCAAGTGTCCATCAGTACTTGACACTGCAGGGTCTTCTGGGTTAGAACCTGTCAACATCCCTTCAACCATGTGTGTCCTTTGAGGTCCCTTGTGGTGATGCTGAATGAGAGGCAGCAAGTGAGACATCCTTGGGCTCAGCCCAACCTGACCAGGATTAAAATTTTATCTAGGGGTTCCCATTGTCCAGTTTCACTGCCTGCTCCACCATGCAACAGCATTGTCCCACAGCAATGTAGATAGGCAACAACACCACCCAAATCATGAACAACTCTCCCAAAATGAATTCCTCTGTGGTACCCCCAAAAGGTCCTCACCCCTGGTGGGGACACAGGAGTGCCTTTCTTTTTACCTACTTACTATTCTGAAGGCTTTTTTCTGTTGCTACAACTTCATAATTACATGAGATATTATTTGTGTTTTAAAGGAGGTTCTGTTTAAACTATCCCAGCTTCCATCTCCAAAGGCTCTGTTTCCTTCCTTAATTTGATCCGTGTCCAAGTAACGTGTCTTGTTTGTGAAGACACAGACCACAGAGTTGCCCAAATTAATCTTTGTTCATCTTAACATTCTCCCAAGTACTTCAATGCTTTAAGTTTTCTTTATAATCCTGACTTTCTGCACCCTGCATCATAATTCCTTCCCCTTTCACAGGCACATAAAGGAAGAGAGGAAGATAATGTAATTTGTCCAAAGTTAATCAATAATTCATTTTGATTTTTCCACTTCAGTTGTGTACATATGGTGTACCTGTGTGTGTGTGTGTGTGTGTGTGTGTGTGTGCATGTTTGCACATGTATGAACCTATATGGTATGGCAGTTCATGCATTTTACATGGGTTCTAAGGATTGCAAGTCCTAAGTGCTTCATTCATGTATGGCCAGCTCTTTAACCACTGAGCCATCTCTGCAGCCCCAAGTCAATCATTGGTTACAATTAAGATTTCTTTTTGATGCCTACCAGAGAGTCAGGTAGGCTGACTGCAGATCTTCTCTTCTCCCTATGTCCCCTGGACCCACACTGCAGTTTCATCCCCAGTCTACTGCAGAACACCTGTGGCAGCATTTGCTGCCCTGATGTCCCCAGCTCCTGTGGATCCCACAGATCCTTCCCTTTTAAACTTCTGCCCCCCAGTCTTTGCATTATTCCAGCCTCCAACGCCAGCAGGCATCCCCAGCTAACCCAAGGACTGTTCCTGCCAGGGCAATGCATGGGCAGACTGTAGATCACGTGGCCAGACAGACTGCAAATCACCTGGGCAGACTGCAGATCACCTGGGCAGGCAGACTGCACATCACCTCGGCAGACTGTAGATTCACATTACTCTTTCCAGTCTCATCCCCAGCTCTGGAACGAAAACTTGCTGAGGTCTCCCTCTCCTCTCTGTCCCCATCTCCAGTGAATCACAAAAATATTCTTGTCCAAATTTCTTTCCCCCAACTGATCCCACCATCCCAGCCTCCATCACCAGCAAGCATTTACTGGGAACACATCAGCTGAGCAGGCCAGGAAAACAGGTCCACAGAACATTTCCTAGCAGGCAGCATCAGCCATCACACTCTCCTAAAATCCAAGGAGGAAGCAGAAACCAAGGAACAAAACACCCACCGGACAGAGACAAAACAAAATAGAAACACCTAGACCTATAATCATCCCGATCCCAGCTCCTAGATGCCAGCATAAAAACACAATCAATAACAGCCAGGACAGAAAGTCTCCACTGGAGCCTGGCAACACTACCACAGCAGGCCCTGAATATTCCAACACAGCTAAAGCTGAAGAAGAAGACCATAAAACAGCCTGTATGGAGATGACCGAGGTCCTTAAAGAGGAAGTGAATAAATCCCTTAAAGTAGTCCAGGAAAATACAAATAAACAGTGGGAAGAAATGAATAAATCCCCTAAAAAAATCCAGAAAAACACAAACATACAGTGTAAGCAAGTGAAGAGAGCTGTTCAAGAACTGGAACTAAAAGTAGACTCAATGAAGAAAACCCAAACTAAATCTGGATATGAAAATTTGGAAATACAGAAATAACTTTACAGATTGCAAGAGGTGGAAGAAAGAATCTCAGGCCTTGAAGATATGATAAAAAAAAATGGATACACCGGTCAAAGAAAATACTAAGTCTAAAAAACTCATGATACAAAACATACAGAAAATCTAGGACAACATGAAAAAAACAAATCTAAGATTAATAGAAATAGAAGAAGGAGAAGAAACCCAGCTCAGAGGCCCAGAAAAATGTTTTCAACAAATCATGAGAAAAAATTTCCTAACCTAAAGAAGGAGATGCTTATAAAGGTACAAGAAGCATGCAGAACGCCAAATAGATTGGACCAGAAAAGCAAGTTCCCTCCCCAGCCACATAATAATCAGAACACTAAATGTACAAAAAAAAATATTAAAAGCTGGCAGGGGAAAAGACCAAGTAACATATAAGGGCAGCCATATTAGAATTACACATGACTTCTCAATGGAGATGCTAAAAGCCAAAAGGGCCTGGACAGATGTGCTGCCGACTCTAAGAGACCACAAATGCCAGCTCAGACTATTAAACCCAGCAAAACTTTCAACCACCATAGAGGAAGAAAATTAGATATTCCATGATAAATCCAAATGTAAGCAATATTTATCTACAAATCAACCCTATAGAGAGTGCTATAAGGGAAACTCCAATCTAGGAATGCTAATGACAACCACGAAAACACAGGGAATAAAAAAAACTCACACCACCAAAATCAAAGGAGGGGAAACACACATACCACACACACACACACACACACACAGAGAGAGAGAGAGAGAGAGAGAGAGAGAGAGAGAGAGAGAACCACCACCACCACCAAAAACAACAAAATAACAGAAACCAGCAATCATTGGTCATTGCTATCTCTCAGTATCAACAGTCTCAATTCCCCAATAAAAACACACAGACTAACAGAATGGATGTGAAAACAGGATCCATCCTTTTTCTGCATCCAAGAAACACACCTCAATATCAAGGATAGACATAACCTCAGGGTAAAGTGTTTGAAAAAGATATTCCAAGCAAATGGACCTAAAAAACAAGCTGGTGTAGCCATTTTGCTATCTAACAAAGCAGACTTCAAAACCAAACAGAAAATATAGGGAAGGACATTACATTACCTACTCATCAAAGAAAAAATCCACCAAAATGACATTTCAAGTCTTGACTTTTATGCCCCAAACACAACAGCACCCAAGTTTGTAAAAGAGACACTGCTATAGTTTAAGTCACATATTGACCCTCACACACAGACATTGGGGGCTTCAACGCCCCACTCTCGCCAACAGACAGGCCATCCAGACAAAAACCAAACAGAAAAATGCTAGAACTAACAGACATCACGACTTAACATCTCACCCAAACACTAATGAACATATCTTCTTCTTCGCACCTCACAGAACTTACTCCAAAATTGACCACATACTCAGACACAAAGCTGAAATAACACCCTACCCCCCATCTGACCCCCATGGGTGAAGCTAGATCTCAATAACAGAAGTGACAGGAAGCTCACCAACTCATGGGAATGGAGCAAGTCTCTACGGAGTAAAAAACGGGTCAAGATGTGAAGAAGGAAAGGTTCCAAATCCATCACAGTTTTCTGTAGACCCTGGTGGATGCCTGTAGTAAACATCAGTAAAAGAGAATGCTTGTAGAAATCCAAAATACAGCCTCTATGGAATTAGTGGTAAATTACATACAAGGAGGAGGGAAAGGAAGAAAAGAGAGAAAACGGAAGATGAGGGGGGAGGAGATGGAAGAAGAGAAGGAGGAATGGGATGGAGGGGAAAGGAAGGAGTAGTTGGAGGAGGAGGGGACAGAGGAGGATGGAGAAGGAGGAGGAAGGGAGAGGAGACACAGCAGCAGCCATGTCTCACCTTATTTCACTTTATTTTATTTGTGCTGAGGTAATTATTCATTTTGAATAAATTAACTCAAACATAGAAAATAATATACAATGTGTGCAGGTGAGAACATTTTCACACACTACATCCATATTGATTATCTCAGACACAAACTTGTCTCTTATCTGTCCAGGCCACCCACCTGTGTATCCTGAGACGTAAGGACATCTCTTGCCTTCATGTGACTGAGCATCTGCTGGAAAGAAGTGCTAATAGTATTCACATATTGCTCTCTATCCAGGGGGATCCAGGGGCACACTTTCACGTTTCCTCCGTGTTCTGCAAACCTTAATACACCAGTTGCCATATTGAACCCGTTTTCTTTTGCTCTGTGATTTCGTCTAAAACCTGAAACTGGCCTTGGTTTATCTTTTCATCCCTAGCAACTAACGCTTTTCTAATACACTAGAGGTATGAGACAAAAGGGAATGGATATATGAATGAATGTGTGGACCATTGCTTAGCAGATTTCGAATGTGAGCACTAAAGCCTTGAGAACACAAGGAACGTGGCCATAAGAGACTCACTCCCAAAGCATCACCACCTCTCCACAAGAATGGTAGAGCCCCAAATGGAAACAGTTTTCAACCTCTTGAAGGTCACGTTTTCTGGTAAAATCACACTCCAGGATGCTGAGCCGAGGACACTGGCTCCAGAATTAACTTTCTGGCTGACTCAGCTCTTCTCAGTAGGAGACTGAGGACAGCCTCTGGCGTCAATTCCTGTAACACTAATTAGCAGACCCATACCAGATTAAATCCAAAATAGAGTAGCCAGGTCGGGCAATCTACTTAAACTTTAATGGAAGTTAATTATTCATTGATCAAACTCATTTATAACTAATTAAAGTTTTCCTGCATTTGAAAATACAAGCGAACCTGGGTTCCGCCCCTCTCCCTAGAGTACACCTGGTGCAAAGACAAATGGACCAGCCATGGCACTCCTATTACATAACCACATCTGATAAGCAATTGCCCATTTGAGGCATAATTCATCTACATAACCTTACAATATTTATGTGATTTCTATGCTATTTCCAAGTTTTGCTTGTTTTTGAAGACAGAAAAATACAACCTGATAATAAACTGACAAGGCTTACTCATTGGAACTGAAATCTCATGTTGGAATTTAAGAAGCAGCTATTTCAGTTTCTTGAGCACAATCGCTCTGTTTTACCATAAATATCTGTAGCAAAAGAATTAAAACTCGAGACTCAGTGTGGAGCAGCCACTTCATAATCCATCTGTATTCCATTCTCTCTGGAAGCCTACAAAATGGCAGGGTTGACTGTGGAACGGGATACTGGCTTCCTCTCTCTCTGGAAAAAGAACATATGTTTATCCTAAAAGGGGGCTCTGTGCATTTCACTGTTAACAGTCAGCGCCATGAGATGCCGCTTTGATGTGCCACTTTCCCTTACAGAGGGTTTTCTAATACTGAACATATTTCAAAGCTGTTGGTTTCTGTTTTGGGAATAAAATTCTCTTCTAAAGGCATATCTTTGAATCTCTTGTTATCTTAAGAACAAAGTTAACACCCTTATTTCCTAACATCATACATTCTCAATCAACACAGCTCTCAACACTGCTATAAATAAATGCCATAGAGATCCTGCATTTCCAAGACTAAATTCTAATCAGTTATATGATTCTATCAATTGTTTTATAACAACAAAGTCACACCACGTAGCCCTGGCTGACGTAGAATTCTCTATGTAGACCAGGCTAGGCTCAGTGTGACCAGGCTGATTTCAGGCTTGAAGCAATCCCCCTGTCTCTGCACTGTAACTGTTGGGTTTAGAGTTGTGTGCCACCACACATTGCTATTCTTTTCATTCATAGAATTGTTTTAGCTCTATTTTAGCTGAAATCCTCATGTCTCTGCACTCTACATGCTCAGTGCATATAAAGGTTTCCATTGACCAATTTATAAGGTAACAAGCACATATGTTCTACAAGCATACTCAATTCTTTCTATGATCAATGAATAATAATTTTCTTAAATTCCTGATCTTTACCTATTGCTCTTAGGTACATCTCACACAGTTATATATACACATTTAAATTGCATTATAATTGAATGTTTATGCTTGTCTCTCTACAAAACTATAAGAAAAGTTTCATTTTTCTTTGCATCAAAAACTATGAAAAGGCTAGTATAGAAATATTTCAATTTTTTAAAATAAGTAATATGACAAATGGATAGACTGTAGATGGATGAGTGGACAGAGGCATGACACAGTGAGGAGATGTGTAGACAGATGGGTAGATGGATGAGTGGACAGATGTGAAACCATGAGTGAATGGATGTGTGAATGTATGGATAAATAATAGATCAGTGGGTAGATAAAGCAAATGAGTGAACCAAGAATGAGTGATAGGACATGCAGATGGAGTAGGCAAAGGGGTGGGTGGATGATAGAATGGAGAATAGGTATGTATAAATAAATGGATGGATGGATAAGTAGATGGATGTGTATATGGATCAGTGTACAGATGGGTCAATGGATGGGTAGATGGATAGGAGGATAAATAGGTGGACAAATAGATGAATGAATGGATGGATGGGTAAAGGGATAAGTGGATGAATGAATGGATGGATGAATAAATGGTTGGTAAATGTAATGGTGACTGGATGAATGAATGGTTAGGTAGATGGGTGAGTAGATGCACACTGCCCAAATAAGTCAGTGTGTTGTTCAAGAAAAACATTTGACAATCCAATCTTTTCCTCTTTTTTTTCCAGGAAAATCACTGTCTAAAATAATCTTTTAAAAGACCTTGCTTCATGTGTTAAGTTGAAGGTTTTAGGAGGTCTGAGAAACCTGGAGTTGTTTGAACCCTTGCACTGGAGGGGCAGGCAGCTATGGGGTTCCTCTTTTAGAACCATAAAGATGGCTAAGTTTCCTGAACTCAGCAAAATTCTCAATGGTAGGGAATCACCACTTTTAGTGTTTAGTGTCTAAACACTCATCAAACTGGCCACAGGAGGAAATTACTTTAGTGGTCTTTCAAATGTGGTGACTCACAGAGATCACACAGAGGAAAATGTGGGTAAATCACACTGCTGGGACAGCGGATCTCCCGATCTGAAGGGATCTTCCCATGCACACTGCCCTAGCTTAATACCTTCCCTACACAATTACTTTATCCCTACTGGCTCCAAATATGTGTGTGTGTGTGTGTGTGTGTGTGTGTGTGTGTATACACATACATATACATACATATATGCATATATATATATATATATATATATATATATATATATATATACACACACACACATATATATTCCAGTTGGGACTAGTGGGTCTCAGCCACCCTTATTTTATCATTATCTTATTTTAAAGCTCTTGAAACCAGAGAGCTAAAAGAAAAATAGAAAACAAAGCACAAATTGGAAGCTGCTCTGTGCACAAGGAAGGTATTTTTCTTCCTTTGAAAAATACAAAACCTAATTTTGAGCATTACAGCCCATGTCCAGCCAATGCTGCTACTGCGAATGCTATTTGTAAAAATAGTTTGTTTTCAGACTTTAAATATGTAACTATGGGGATGGGAAAATGGCTCAGTAGCGCAGAGTACTTACACTCTTCAGAGGACCCAGGTTCACTCCCCAGCACCCTTTTCGGGAGGCTCACACCTGCCTACAATTCTTCTGGCCTCTGTGCTCCTGTGTACATGTGGCACACACTAAGATGGATTTTTTTTTAAGTAATGATAACATTTATCCTTACTCACTTGGTAAAGAAATGGGGAAATGTGCCTTTGTTAGATATCCATGGTCTTTTTTACCTTTATTTATTAATGGCCTACGTACACACACACACACACACACACACACACACAGTGCACATTGCAGGTCAGAGGATAACTTGAGGAGTTGGTTCTCTCCATCTGCCATGTGGAACCTGGGGATGACTCACTCTCAGGTCACCAGGGTTGCCGACAAGTGCCATTACCAGCCAAGAATCCAATTTTTTAAGGAAAGACACAAACTGATAATGAGCACACCACCTGTCATCTCAAGAAGTGGCGATCAGTGCCCAATTTCCAAAGAAGTAAAGGCAGATAATCAGCTGCTACCAGTGACATGTCTCCCTGCTCAGGAGTCACATCTCTCCTTGAGTGGGTCAGCACCAGCGGCTACAGATGCAGACAAGCCTCTCACCCACAGAAGTTCAGGGGCACAGGGATGTGGATGTGATGTGAAGGAGATGCTCCTCATCCAGTGTTTGCCACCAACTCTTATCAAGTGGGGTTATTTTTGTTGTCGTTTAAATTCACTGTTTGAAAGTCAACTTTAAATAATTAAAATATGAACACATACACACTCTAACCTAAGGCCCAACACGTTGGCAACTTCGAGAGTATGCAGAAAGCCTGTGAAGCTGTGTGCAGGTAGGCAAGGGTACCAGCTGCCACTCCCTCCCTCAGAGAGGACCATCAAGGGTGCACACACTGTGGCCACTTCTCCCCTGGGATGCAGCACCTCAGAATCTGCTGCACATTGTTACCGCTAACAGTAGGGGCATCTCTAGTCTCAGGGATGTGAGGGTGTGAGCCCATTTTCGCCCGTCATGAAAACTTCACCTCAGACTGCTTTATCCGCCAGTTCTCTTTATTCTTTGCTTCTGCTCGCTCTCTGGTTTTAAAGGAATGCCCTGTGTTCACTCCCTGTACGACTTCACTCTCTCTGTCACGACTCCAGCCCCAGAATATCTTCCCTGTGGTAGCCTGTGCCAGGGAATGCATGAGAGGTGGTCATTTCTGAAACAGGTTTTTAAAGAGCGGGTTCCACCTACACTATGGCTGCCATGGAGAGAGTGGAAGGGGCGTCAGGCAGTGTTTCATAGACGCAGTCAGAAGGTCCCCTGAATAGCAGCAGCCATCCTTGCTGTAAGTGGTCTGCCTGCCTCCCTGTTCCAGGTCGTCTCACACCACAAAGGGAAAAGAGCCAAAGCAGAAACTGCTGTGTTAGGGCTTCAGTGTGTCTTTTAAAAGCCCGAGAGATGTCTCAGTCAGTAAAGGGCTGCTGTGCAAGCCTGAGGAACTGAATTCCATGCCCAGGACCCACGTAGAAAGACGGGAATCGTGGTGCATGCCTGTAATCCAGCGCTAGGGTGGTGGGGCAAGGCAGAGGTCCAGGTAGACCTCTGGGGCCACTGGACAGCCAGCCTCGCCTGACCAGCAAGCCTCCGATCCTAGTAAAAACTCCACTTCAAAATACAAAGTACCTGAGGAAAGGTATCTGAACTGTATCTCTGGCCTCCACGTGTATGCATGTGTGAGCCCATAGGTGCACCTGTGCGCATGTGTGTGCACACACACACACACTCCATACATGCCAGCACAACATGACAAAGCACTAGATCCCAGGGCATTTACTTCACAGAAACCATTCTACCCATCATCATCATCATCAAGAAAATGTCACTGCAATTCCCACTGTCACTCTTAATTGGATGCAATCATAACATCAACCTTTGAGGAAGGTAAGAAAAGGGCTTGAATTAATTTAAATAAAATTTAAGAAACCATAATCACGTGAGAAAGTCATGCCCCTTCCAGTCAGTCTCAGTGGCTTCCATGGAGCTGGAACATCCCTCCAGTGGGTTGCACATGACCAACTCCCCACAGGTGGCAGCTCTTTGTAGATCTCCATTGCAGATGCAGCCTTCCTAACACCCAGGACTCTCAACCAAGTAAAGATAATCAGAATCACAGAACAGATCAATGACCAAGTAAAGAAGCACGTTCTCTTCCTGGGGAAGAACCCAGGCGCAGCACTCGCCCTGTACTCGGGTAGGTGGCTGACAGCTGCTGCGACTGAGACACAGCCACTCTGGACCACACAGACATGGATAGCGATGTGCTATGCTACTTCTGTGGGTGCCATCTGAATGACATTGTTTACAGCTGTCTTGTTCATCTTAACGTAGAATGTAAATGTGATAGTCTACAGAGTCCTGAGTGACATTTAAATCATGTTTATATCCATCTTTGAGAAACAGAAAATATTAGAAATATTTAAAATATTAGGTGATGCTGGTATAATGTAAGTTATAATGGTAAGTTGATATGTGTTGTTTGCTGTTGAGAACAGACTCTGAGATCAAGGTGGAAGCCCTCATCTCTGAGTCAAATATGTTTATCTCAAGTGTCCACCAAGACTTCCTGTCCTGGTGCAGGATGACCCCTGGTCCTGTAACAGGAAGGAAGGAAAACAACATATAGCAAAGGATGCTAAAAACACCAACATCTATCAAAAGCTCCTCAGGTACCTGCCCAGGGGATCTTCCTCCCGAGTCCAGGGAAGGCACTACAAGCAGCTGAGGAAACTATTTATCTATGAATAAATCTACTTTTCTGAGGGTATATCAATAAATCTATGTACTCTTTCCGTCCATCACTTGATTGTTCTAAGTAAGCTTCAACTCTGCCTCTGATCTCTCTGCTGCTCTCTTTTTCTCCTGCTTCTCTAAATCTACAGCTTCTTTTCAGCTCTTATTCTTCACTCCCCTCTTGCCTGACTCCTTACATTTCTAAACAGAGACTCCTTGCAATCCTGAGAAAAGTTTCAAAACCCTCAAGGTTATAGTACATTCCTAGAATAGACAGATAAGGAGCAGAACCATTACCAAAGAAATGCAAGGTTCCAAGGTCTCAGGACCAGAGGGAAAGGGCACAGTGCCCAGTGCGACAAACTCTAAGACATAGCTCTTTATCAGCCGACTTGGCAAGTGAAGAATTGGCAGGCTTTTCTTGGGGTGTCTTGTGTTAGTAGTGGACACCTGTGACTCTGAACTTGTGCATAACTGTAAAGTTTTAAACTTATGATCGACATGCAAAGGACTTTAGTCCAGTTTGAACTTGCTCTGAGGTAAAAATGAGCTAAATCTGTGCAGTTTGTGTTAAACTGAGGAGAGATTATTATTTCCTGTGTCTGAGCAAAAGGAACAAAGCAGGCTTTAAGTGTCTACAGTCTCATGGGACAATGGATCTGGCTATGAAGCATATACTAGTATATTTCCTATAAATCAAAATTATACAGATAAATGAAAAGTCATTTTCCTGACCACCCACAGATATACGTGCCCATAAGATCGAGATGTAATCATGAGATTACATATATACATTTTTTGAAAATGCACAGTAATGGGAAGGTATCATAGCTGTTATTGCATAAGAAGTTTACAACAAAGAAATGGCCAATTCATTCAAAAGGCAATAATTCCAAAACACCTTGAATGATGGTTTTCTCCATCGGAACCCTTCCGATAGACTGACTTTCTGAACACTAGCTGTCACCTGCTGTACACTCCTATGACCTTTTGCTACCAGCAGCTCTCAATAAACATCAAACTCCCTAGAAGATGAGCCCTTCTATTAGAGGACATCAATGTGCACCCCATGGTTTAAAAACAGCCATGGTTTTTATTACTGCAGCTCTGTAATACAGTTTAAAATGGGTGATAGTGGTACCTCCAGCGGGTCATTTACTATTCAGGAGTGTTCAGTTATCCTGTTTTCTGTTGTTTCATCTGTTTGTTTCCATATGAAGCTGAAATTGTTCTTTAAAAAACTGTGAAGAATTATATTGTAATTTTGATGGGAGTTGCATTGGTAACATGGCTATTTTTATTATAGTAATCCTACTCGTCCATGAGCATGGGAAATCTTTCCATTTTCTGATATCTTCTCCAATGTCCTTCCTCAATGTCTTAATGTTCTATCATACATACAAGTCTTTGACTTGCTCCGTTAGAGTTACCCCAAACTATTTTATATTTTTGAGGCTATGGTGAAAGGTGTTGTTTCCTGATTTCTTTCTCAGTCCATTTGTACATAGGAAGGCCACTGATTTTTCTGTGTTAATGTTGTATCCTGATACTTTGCTGAAAGTGTTTATCAACTGTAAGAGTTCCCTGGTATGATTTTTAGGGCCACTTACGTATACTATCATATCATCTGCAAATGGATGGTTTGACTTCTTCCCCTCCTATCTGCATCCCTTTAATCTCTTTCAGTTGTCTTAATGCTCTAGCTAAGACTTCAAGTACTACAATGAATAGGTATGGAGAGAATAAACAACCTTGTTTTGTTTCTCTTTTTACTAGAATTGCTTAGTTTCTTACCACTTAAATTGATGTTGGCTATGGGCTTGCTACAAACTTCTCACTATGTTGTTGAGGTATTTCCCTCCTATCCTAATCTTTCCAGAACATTTATCACAAAGAAATGTTGGATTTTGTCAAAGGCCTTTTGTACATCTAGTGAGATGATCATGTGGTTTTTGTTTTTTAAGTCTGTTTATCTGGTGGATTATATTTCTCAGTTTATACATGTTTAGCCATCCTTGCATCTCTGGAATGAAGCCTACTTGATCATGGTGAGTGATCTTTTTGATATGTTCTTGGATTCTGTTGTGAGTATTTTATTGAGTATTTTTGTGTAGCTAGAAGTTTTCCTGTGTCCCACAGCCACTCGGTTCCAAATAAACACACAGAGGCTTATATTAATTACAAACTGTTAGGTCTATAGCTCAGGCTTATTGCTAGCTAGCTATTATATCTTAAACTAACCCATTTCTATTAACCTATGCATTGCCACTTGTCTCATGGCTTTACCTGTGTTCCATTGCATCTTGTTTGTCCGGTGGCTCTCAGCGTCTCCCCAACTCCACCTTTCTTCTCCCTATATTTCTCTTGGATTTCCTACCTGGCTCTTATCCTGATTTACCATAGGCCAAAGCAACTTTATTTATTAACCAATGGGAGCAACACATACAGTATACAGAAAGAGCATGCCACAGCATTTTTGCATCTATTTTATAAGGGGAATTGGGCTATAATTTCCTATCTTTGTTGAGTCTTTATGTGGTTTAGAAATCAGGGTAACTGTGGCTTTGTAAAGATAACAAGGCAGTGTTCCTCCTGTTGCTATTTGTGCTCCTGCTTTACAGAAAGCCAAGGAGATGAGCAGAAAAGCAAAAAGCAAAGAGTGTCTTTCTTACCTTGGGCTAAGAGAAAGTATGGAGGCCATTACCCCAGTGTGCTGCTTTTGGGGAGTAGTCACCCCACTGTATTTTGGGCTAGTCTTTTGGAGATAAGAGAGTGTCTTAGGATACTTGAGGGATCCATTTTTACAATGATGTTCCTCCCCACCCCCCAGAAAACCACATACTGGTTTATCCAATTCAGAGATGGAGTATAGACCAGCTGGAGGGATTTCTACTTTTGGTGCCAATTGCACTTATCAAATGCTAACTGACTCTCTGAAAGAAAAAATAGAAGCAAAAAAATGCAAAGTAACAAGTCAGCCATGCTTAGCAGATAAGATCAGTCATGACAGACAGAGAAACTCACCAACAATCCCTCAAGACGGGGCTCAGCATGAGGCCCCAGAACTGTTAGGGCTGAAGGGACAAGGCAAACTCCACATGGGAATCTTTAGCAGTTTGAGTTCTTCTGAGATGTTTGGGACCTCAACTCAGGGTGAGTCAGGATTTGTGGCTTTGAACCTAAAGGGTTCTAAGAGTAGTTGGTTTAATACAGATGTTTTAATATAGGCTTAAGCATGGTGATTAAAAGGAGAAAGATATAAACAGCCATGAGTGTCGCTTCCCAAGCAAAAGCGGCCTTTACAAATGGGAATTTTTAATATTGTGTGGAATCTTCTTTCTCTTGATTTTTCATGAAATGAGCCCTCACATTCTCTCCTTTGACACATTCCCTCTGTTAGACAATGAAGAAGGAAGAGACAAGGTCAGACAGAGGAAGAACTGAGCACATTGATTGTTTCCAGAATTTATCTCTAGTTCTGATATCACCTCTAAACCTTTAAAAAATAATTCACTATTTTATTTTTAAATCCTCCTTTGAACTAGTGTGTAGATTTGGGAATTTTTGTTCAAGTCTGTGGTTTCCCTTTTTGGATGATTTTACAGCCCAACTAAAGCAAGCTGTCCACTTTTGATTTTTTTTGTTTGTTTTATCAATGAAGACTTTCGTTAAGCATGTATAAGAAATTGATTTATAGATAATAAATATTCACCATTGAGAGAAACATAAAGCAAACTCATTTTTAGACTTTCCCAGTTTTTTAACACTTGCAAGTTGAATTAGCACACTAATCAAGCATAAAAACAACTGAAATATCAAATATCTATTTGTGTTTTGGTTTATTTGCTTGTTTGTTTTTGAGCATTTCCCCTTTCCTTAGATTAGATGTGGAAGGAGTGTCCTGAGGATCAAACATAAGAAAACAAAATATATTTAGAGCTCTGAAAGCAAACGAAATAGAAAGTGAATATCAGAAAGCAAAATGCTTCCAAACCAAAGTAGATGCATAAAACCAAACATTTTGATTGTAAATCTGAAAGGAAAAGTATCTCTAAAATAGGATCCAAAAAAAAAAACTGCTCAAAAAAAAGAATGGGCAATCGACCAAACCACACATGTCAGAAGAATCCAAGAAGAACTCACCAAAATCCAACTGCAGGAATAACACCAGATGGCTAGGACTCAGTGAGTCCACGCTGACATCACACTTCCAATCAGGTCACTCCTCCAGTAAAAGTGGGTCATTCCTGGAGCCCAATATGAGATGCCATAACTGTTCTCACACACACACACACACACACACACACACACACACACACACACACACAGAGAGAGAGAGAGAGAGAGAGAGAGAGAGAGAGAGAGAGAGAGAGAGAGAGAGATGGGGGGCAGGGGGAGCCCTCAGCTCAAAATAGATAAGAGGTAGTTTATTCTATGGCCAAACCTGAGTGACCACAGCTCAGGAACACAGATTTGGGAAACCCAAATTGCATGTTCCAATGTGTTAACAGTTAAAGTTTTACAGTAATAGATCAAGTCACTTTTCAAATCCACTAATTGAAATGTTAAGTAGGTGGTTAAAGCAATGAAGGCTGTACTGTCGGTCTCAGACGCTATCTGATGGCAACTGTGGCCTTTTGGTTGGTGAGTGCTAGGTGTCCAGCATTCCAAAGGATTTATTCACCTCGTTTATTTACCCAAAGACATTATGCTAGATAGGAGAGGGGAAAAAGTAGTTATTAAGAGGAATAAATATGACCCAAGATAATTTGGCTCTGGAGTTAGATCATTCCAAATTCCCCAGAATCAATCCATCAGCCTTGCAGAAGACGACTCTGTGGAAGATCTGGCTTCTCTCTGGGTACAACACATACTTCTCAACACACACAGGTGTCATAATGCATGCCAGCCACCTGTGGACAAACAGCACACTGCACTCTTCACACTGCGGGTCTCACTGGAGGGTTCTGTGTGCATATTAGGTGTGAAAAGCTACAATACATGCCATGGTGGAGAAAGTCAATTGTCTCCATTTAAAACAGCAACTTCCAAATGTATTGGACCACTTAACACAATTTTAAAAAAACAGACAGGAAATAAGCTATCAAAACTGAAAATTAACCAGAATTCTCTGGACCAGACTAGGGGCTGCCACTAGAAACGCTGAGTGTGATAAATAGGTGCTGGTGACTGAGCCCCATGGAGTTTTCACAGAGCAGACAGTAGTACAAGAGCCTATAAAAAGCTCGCTAAGGCCGGGCGGTGGTGGCACACGCCTTTAATCCCAGCACTCGGGAGGCAGAGCCAGGCAGATCTCTGTGAGTTTGAGGCCAGCCTGGGCTACCAAGTGAGTCCCAGGAAAGGCGCAAAGCTACACAGAGAAACCCTGTCTCGAAAAACAAAAAAACAAAACAAAAACAAAAAAAAAAAAAAAAAAAAAAAAAAGCTCGCTAAAGTAAAAGGTTTCCAAGATTAGAATAAGGATGCGCCCGATGTCCAATAGGCCCTAAGATGGCGTTCTAATTTCTTTTCTATTGCTGTGATAAAACATCCTGATAAAAAGCAGCTTAGAGGAGAGGGAGTTTTTCTTCACATATAACTCTGGGCACTAGTCCACCATAGCAATGGACTCAAATCAGGGACTGAAGCAGCTCATCAGACCACATCCGGAGTCAGGAGCAGAGAGAAATGGTTGCTTGCAGACTCACTTGTACTCAGCTCCCCCTCTACACTTGCAGGGTCAGGAACCCCTGACTAGGGAATGGTGCCACCCACTGTAGGCTGAGTCTTCTCTCATCGGTGAATGAGTCATCAAGGCAGCCCTCTACAGATGTGCCCACAGGACACCTGATCTTGACAATGTCTCATTGAGACTCTCTTCCCAGGGGTTTCTAGGCTGTCTCCAGTTGACAGTTAAAACCAGCCATCCCAGATGAGGAATGGTATATTCAGGGAAGGAGGCAGAGGTGAAGAATAAATGACAGGTGCTCTGAGGAACAAGGGGTCAAAGAGACAGAGGCAGCAGAGCAAATGGGGGCAGGGGGTGGCATCAGACTGAAGAAAAAGAAAGAACACAGGTCGGACAGGGAAAACAAAATGGCCTTTAGAGCCATCGCCAGCCTTTGAAAATGGTGGATATTGCTTTAATTGTCCCAGTTGGCTTCAGATAGACGAGCTGTTTTATCTTACTATTTCCTACAAAATTAGCAGGAATTTCACATTTAGGATAATTACCATAATTGGCCCTTCTTTCAATTTTAAAAAGATGTTTCCTATTTCTATTTTCTGATCTTCTGATGCCTTCACAGGTCCCTATTTTGGACTCTAAATACAAGCCCTAGTCCTTGAACGCGTTCCTGGGTTCCGTCAGCTCCCTTGCTGCGTTTAACACCATCTGGAAGCACTAATGTTATGTTGTCTGAATTATCCATGTTTGAAATCTTACCTGACTCGAAAGAGCAGCTATTTTTGCAGCCTTCATTGTTTTCTGATTTTCCACGTCTCCTGCTCTCTCCAGTTCTTTAATACACATGGTTAAAGACAGCCGAAGGGCAGGCTCATGAGATGTGCTACTTGGTGAAGGCTCCATCTTAACTCAGCGAGGCTTGGGGGAAAGGGTAGGTCTTCACTTACTTTATATGTTTCTTATACTTGGTTTAAAATGTCTTTGAAGACTACTTGCTAAACTTTCATTTTCAAATCAACAGTGGGATAATTCAATGTGCCTTGAGAGATATTTAATAATAATTATCAGAGTAATGAATGAGGCACAGATGAGAGTCTGGGATGGGGAAGACAGACAATGGGTGACTTAATTGACAGAGGAATGGATTCTCTCTGCAGCAACCCAGATTAGCTCCTAACATTCTTAGGTTCTATGTATTCCCCAGTGTCTGTGGTAGCATTGTCTCAGTGTTCATTATCCTGACTTTTTACATTTGTTCTATGATTATTAAAGGGCTGTTCTTCTTAGAAGATAAAACCTAAAATATTTAAAGATAGACTGACTCCATATATGCCACATGTTCTTTACTAGAAAATGAAAGATGTATGTGTGTGTGTGTGTTTCATGCAGTTTAAGTCACAAATATTTAATATTCAAAATGTACATATAGATGATTGTGTGTGGAGAGAGAGAAGGGTAAATAAACCAGATGGGACAGAATACAAACAATTGATAGATGTGGATAACGTGGGGTGTGTTTATCTTAGTTATAACATTTCTGTAGGTTTGAAATTATTTCAATGAAAAATGTTTCATTAAAATTAAATGCCTTTTCACAACAAAATTAGTGTCATAGGCCATTTTAGAATAGTAAAAGAAACGGAGAAACTCTTTGGGATAAAAATCCCTAAACACTATTAAACACAAGTAAATTCATAGGTATCTTTTTGTATAGACATTTGCCATCAGCTCCTTGTTAAATAACTTCTCCTCATTGAAAACTGAAACCTGTGTAAGCAAAAGCCTGAGGCTGGATATTAATTGTCTGAATAAAGTCAGTAGATTGGCAAGGTTGCCTAGGCAAGGGAGTTCTGTCAATGGGCACATGTTAAACACGTAACAAGTTCCAGCTCTGATGGTGAATGGCCAGTGGTAATCAGAGTAGAAAACCCCTTCATAAAAGCTATCCGTGGTCCAGGGTGCTCAGATACACCCCCAGCATTCCTGAGCCCTTTGGCCTCAGTGGGAGTCTGTAAGATCTGTCTTTGCCTACCCCCCTGTACTTTCACATAGCCATAGCATGGAAAGAATGAACTAACAGGTACAGCTATCTTTCTGTCTTGCCATTTTTCTTGGGCACGGTAAAAATAGCAACAAGGACCACAACCACTGACTATGTGAGAAGAAAATTCTAGGAACTACAAGTGGTGAAGAACTTGCCAAGAATATGAAGGCTTGATGAAGAAGCCTAGCTCAAGACTGAGCTATGCTTAGAAGAAGTGTCATAATGGGATGACTCTGTCCCTCTTCTTCTGTCTGGTTCCTCCAATCTCCTCACAGTAACTACATTCAATTCACTATCCACAATTATGATACTACTTCCTCAGCTCCCCTGGCTTAAATGGGAAACTTAAATGAACTTCAATCATAACCTCAGTGCTTAAAAAAAAGTTACTCTAAATATTTTCATCAAAGTCTCTAGAACAATTAATAGGGAAGAAACTAACATTTCAAGCAATGGTTCTGGGAAAGGTGAATCTCCACATGCAGAGGGCGATACCGGCCTCAAACTACACGCAGCAGTTGATTCAAAATAAAACAATAGTTGAAATATAAAAACTAAAGCCACAAATAGGACAGCCTTGTTGAGAGAAAGTTTAAATAAAAAAAAGAGGAGGCTACAAATGCTGTGGTGATAAAGAAGATGTGGACCCCCAATGCCTCACTGCATAATACAAAATGGCTCAACAAGGTGGGAAATGATTTGGTTTTTCTTTATATTAATTAGAGAATTACTATATGAGTCAACAATTCTACTCATAGGCAAATTCCTTGCAAAAAAAAGTTTAAAGCATCATCAAAGCCTAGTGTGGTCTTGTACACACAGCCCTTGGGAGCTGGAGGCAGGACTAGCAGGAGTTTGTGCTCATCCTCAACACACAGGAAATAAGAGGGATCCCTGGACTACAGGAGACCTTTGGTGGATCCCTCCCACCTCAGCCAAGGGAAAAGTATCACCAGACACAGATGTTCAGACGGCATCATTCACATTAGTCAGAGACGGGAATAGCGCCAATGCCCAATAATGTATGAGTGGACAAAATCGTTGCTGGGTAAATACAGTGGCATTTTTGCCATGTAAAGGAGGGAGGAGCTACAGCGTAGACAGATGTAATACTCTGTTATGTGAAAGGAGCCATGCACAAAGGGCCCACACGGTACAGTCACATGACTCATTGTAGGGTCAGCATATGCATAATCAGAAGGTCCAGACACAGAGCCCCCCACTTCCCCCAGGCTGTGGTCGCCAGGGGAGGAAAATGAGCAGACACTGCTGAAAGGACTTCCTTTTGAGTGACAGCTGCAGGGTGTTGTGTACTAGAGGAGATACCATCGAACCACTCACTTCATAGCAGTTCATCTTGTGTCCGGTTCATCTAAATGAAAGAAGGACACCGGGGGCTGGTGGTGGTGCACACCTTTAATCCCAGCACTCGGGGGGCAGAGGCAGGCAGATCTCTGTGAGTTCAAGGCCAGCCTGGTCTACAAAGCGAGTTCCAGGAAAATACCCTACGCTTTTCATCACTTGTATTCTTCATCTGGCTCTCAGCTTCTACTTAATAATGAAAACACTAGATGTGCTCAACAACCTTTGGGGGTTTAAAACCGCTGTCTTTCGGTTTTTGATCTCCTTGAGATGTTCAAGTCAGTCCTCCCTTATCTGAAATACTCTCTGTGGCCATTCCCTTCTTCCCTTCCTGTGGGAGCAGTCTGCAAGGACATTGGCAGGGTATGGCTGGGCTGAGTGGTGAGGACATCATGGCTTCTCCCTGGATATTATCTTATAGTGTTTTTGTTAAAATTCCAAATCACGTGTTTTCCATGACTCATGACTTGGCACAATGAGCAGGCACAATGGCTCTTCCGATTTTTCTGCCTCCTCTTCCACACTGTTCCCTGATCCTAGAAGGGGATGGTATAGATGCCCTATGTAGGGCTAAGCACGCAACAATCATTTATTCTCAGTAATTTGACAAATTTGGGTCTCTGCATTAACCATCACCCATCGCCAACAAAAGCTTCTCCAATCAAGGCTGGGAGCAGCACTAGTCTAAGGATATAAAGACGAACAGTCGGGCCGGGCGGTGATGGCACACACCTTTAATCCCAGCACTCGGGAGGCAGAGCCAGGCGGATCTCTGTGAGTTCAAGGCCAGCCTGGGCTACCAAGTGAGTTCCAGGAAAGGTGCAAAGCTACACAGAGAAACCCTGTCTTGAAAAACCAAAAAAAAAAAAAAAAAAAAAAAAAAGACGAATAGTCGGAACGTAGTTTGACCTCATGTCCATTTAGCAAAGAGTAAGTAGTAAGCCACCCCTCTAGGACCCATGGCTCCCAAACACGGAAGATTTTAACAAGTTTCCAGTACCAGGAGTGAATCCCTCCCAAGGAACTGGCTTCAAATCCAAACAGAAAGCGGTTGGTGATTCCCACAGAGTTGTGGCACTCTTGTACCAGAGGCTGCATCTCGATGGCACGGCCCATCCCACAAGGAGCCCAAGGAGCCTCTCGGTCACAGAAGCACCAGGAAAGCGCCCCATTGCTCTTCTCTGCTGCCCTCTTCTATGATGCAGAAGTGGTCCTCAGAGAGGCAGAAGACATATGTGTCTGTCTGGAGAAATAGCTAAAGGGCTTTTAATTGGCTAGCACAATTACAGAGTCTGCCAACTCAGTCACCCATAGGCCAAGCTGCCAGGGCGGAGACGTGGGTAAGAGTCAACGCTACGATAGTCTTAACCCCAAAGTCTAGAGCTGCAGGCAGCATTTCTACATTGCATTCTGAAGGCAGAATTTATCTGTCCCTGAGTAACATCCTTCTCTGTGCTTATAGCCTTCAGCTGAACAAATGTGGCCTGCCTAAGTTACAGAGGAAAACCCTGCTTCACTTAAGGCCAATTGATTGTGAATGTTAATCACATCTGATAAACACAACAAAAGAAAAACATGTCCAGCAACACACAGGCTGATCGACCAAATGCTCAGGCACCAGCCTAGAGTCAAGCCAATAAATAAAATGAACTAGCGAGGGCCAGGAAGATGGATCAGAAGACCAAGCTCTTGCCACAGGAGGGTGAGGATCATAGTTCAGAACCCCAGGACTCACATAAAAGTCAGCAAGTGTGCTGGGTGGCCTGTCATCCCAGCCATCAGAAAGCAGAGACAGGGATCCTCAGGATGATCTGGGCAGCTAGACTGGCTGAATCTAGAAGCTTCTGGTTCAGCAAGAGACCCTTGCTAGGTAATAATAGAGTAATAGAGAAAGACATTAAATATAAACCTCTGGCCTCCACACACATGTGTATTCACATTCGCACATATATGCAAACATACACAGACCACACACATATGTGCATACATGCACACACACACTCATGTGCACACACACATGCATGCGCGTGCGCGCGCGCGCACACACACCTATAAAAGTCAACCTGGGTTCACACCCAGTAATCTTCCAGACAAGCCCTGCACATCACCCCCACACTTCTTAGAGAATCAAACAGTGCTTTGTAATCCACAATTTCCCCTGCTGACTTTTACTAAACTGAGTTTAACTGACCTACCTGCTCCCTCCTTCCCCTTGTGATTAAGAACAGGACACAGCACCCTGCCTGCAGTCTCCCAAATCCCTCTCAGCACCGCAGAAAGGGACATGACTCCTCACCCCTTTCTTCCCTCTAGTCTCTCATTCAAAGCACCTTTCTTCCTCCACAGCATGGAGTTTATTCCCACCATACTTAGTGCGGGGTGTGAATACCCTTCCTTGAGGGTCACGAGTAATCGAGAGTCCCTTGGCCCCTCTCTGTTCAGCTTTGTCTCTGCCTGCCTTGCTTGTCACTGTGGGGAAGGGGAAGGTGAGGGATGGCACATTTTGTGCCTCCAGCATTCAGGCCTCCACAGACCGTTTGGCTACCCATCGCAATGCCAGCTATGCGCACAGGCAGCAACTATCCTGGGTTACAGTCCCAAACTCCCAGCAGAGTAAATTTATTACCTCAGATGGCACTCAAATGTGCAGCCGCTCCAGGCTTCTGGGACAATGGAGGGGATTAAAAGAGACCCCACTGAGGGAGGAATGCCCCTGGAGCTGGTAAGTGCAATGCACAAGTAGTCCCTTTTCTGCTTGGCACTGCAGTGTGAGAGTGTTAGGACTGACGTGTGTGTGTGTGTGTGTGTGTGTGTGTGTGTGTGTGTGTGTGTGTGTGTGTAAGCTCGGGAGTAACAAGAGCTAGGTCAGCCCATGAGACTTCAAGGATAAGAAAGAGACTTGTTGGGATTCTTGAAACTTAGGAATGCACCCATCAGGCTTGTGTTCAGGCAAATAACATCCTACCTGAAGATTCCACACCCTCTGTTCACTAACCCTAACTGGCTTCTCTAGAGGGTGGGAGGTGAGAGTCTGTTCCTCTCTTGGTTGCACTCCGCGTATACTCTTGTCAGCAAAGATAAGCCCGCTCCTTACTCAAGTGTTTTTATCACTTTGTGCCCCCAGGTGCTGACTTGGTTTCCTCGCTTCATGAGAGAAGCCACAGAAAGCAACTTCGCTTACAAACCACAACCCTCTAGTCTGCGACGCACTGGCTGGGTGCCTTAGCAGTTAGAGACTGGCCGTGGGGCTCTGGTGTCTGGCCTGCTCCATCATTGCCTGTCAAACCAGCGTCTCTCCTCCGCCTGCACCAGCCCTCTGCCGCCCACAGTGGTGAGTTAAGAGACACACCGGAAGCCTGCTTTCTGACTGACACACAGGTGTGAAAATGGTTGCTGCGGTGATGAAGAGATGGTCCTGGACACGTCCTTCTGATCCACGACGCCATTTTCCTATCCTATTATACACTGAAGTGGAATTTCTGGCCATCACACTAGTGAGATTCTTAACTCTCCATTTTTTTATTAATCAGAGTCCTGTGAGACCTTCACTAATCTTCACAGACATTCAACGCCAAAGGCTATTTCTAGTAGCAGACTCTGTTCACATAGTCTTTCCCCACTTTTAATTTTAGGTTACCGAGTATATAATATCATTTCCCAATGATGAAGTGAGTGAGACAAATCCTGACCCCAGATCCTGCAGCCCACAAAGGCTGAGAGCCCCACACTGGACAGTGCCACGGGGGGGGGGGGGGGGTGAAACCCTGGGGATTGGCAGCCAGGGTACCGGCTGTTTCTTTGCTGGCATCACAGTTCTGGCAGAGGATGGAAAATCCACTCATACACAACTACTGAAAACAGTTCCATACATGGATCATTTCTACAATTGTGTGGAGTTTAAAGAAATCACAATAAGTGAGGGGCATCTGGTGGCTTAGGACAGCCAAAAGTCTTTTGCACCGTGATTCTGGCAGGAAGGGGCTTTTTCCAAAATTCACAGTGACCCACGGCAGACAAAGAGCTATTTCTTAGACAAGACATGCTGTAGCCAACCCTACCTAACCTTCAGGAAGGGGACAAGGGAAGGAGGAGAATCTTAGGCTTCAGTACTCCAAGGGGGGCTTGCTTCAGTACTCCAAGGCATGGTCAGCATGGCTACTGTTGGCAGAGTCTATGTGGAAGCAGGTCAGCCACCTAGGGCTCAGAGAGGGAGACCTGAAGAATGGAGGCTATTTTCTGGGGTAATTATGTGTCATGACTTCCGTAACATCCTGATTTCAATGATTCTTTCGCAATGTTCCCACTCAGTCCAGGGACTCTTGCTGGAACACTTTCCAGCTGTGCACTCAGTCAGTGCAGCTGTGGCGACCTGGTTTCAAGTGATGATGAAGACCTTGCAGAATCCATGCGTTATAGTCATCAGTAAACATCCTTGTTTAAAGGTACATTATAATACATAAGCCCTGGAAACAGATCTGTGTGCTCAAACGCAAGTACCAAAACCAGTTACCAAGGAAGAATGCTCTCTACATTGCAACCTCTCACCTCCCCAAGTAATTCAAAAAGTTAATACAGACCACCATGTCTTCAGAGATGTACTTCACCTACTCTGACAGGCTTTTTCCCTTACACAGGAAAAGGGGTGTGACAACCTGTTTATGGAGCGGTAGAAATGCCTTTGTTTTCCTGTTATTTCCATTGGGATCCACAGCGATTCCATATTTCAGTCTCTGCAAACCAAGATGTCAAATTCAGTCATTTTTTAAAGGTCTATCAGGGAGAATCTAGGGTCTCACGTAGAACGCTACAAAAACTCTTTTTGGCATGATTAGTCACATTAGCATGCCATTGCCCTTTAAATGGCACAAGTTCAAGAGCACAGCTGCATGTATCCAGAAAGCGCTTCCTCTCGCTCTATCAAAGCACTGGCACTCAGTTTCCTAGGACAGAGAATGATGGACACACCACACAGTTGGGTGCTGATGTGAGCATTATCACTGTGCCACAACTAACCTAATCCGACATCAGTGAATTTGGGATGGGGAGATGGCTCAGGAGCTAAAAAGCTCACTGCATAGGTGTAAAAGAATAAGTTCCAATCCAAGCACCCACATCTGCAGTGGCCTTCGGACACATCACCCAAGTATGCATGTCCAAGAGTGCACACACTGACTCCATAAATGAGTATGTATATCGCAGTGACCCCGCACCCGTAGAGTAAATGTCTTTTAGGTAGGACAGCAATGATAAATATGAGCTGGTTTTGGCAATAAGATATGTGAAGTCCATGACTAGTCAAGTATTCCTTCTGAATTATAGATAGATAGATAGATAGATAGATAGATAGATAGATAGATAGATAGATAGATAGATAGATAGATAGAGATATAGATAATGCATTATTAGTTATATATAACCTGTATCATTAGACTTTGAAACATTATCGAGCTTTCCTTTATTTCTCTAGCCACTCATTCTATATTCACCAATTTCAGCCTACCAAGGACATTTTCTATTGAGTGTTCTTTCTCGTGCTTGTATGACACATTTTTATTCCTTTACATGCCTAAAACTTTGTTGAACACTAATATTTTAGATATTATAGCAACTTCAGTATAAGATGACTTCCCCAAACATCCAGACAGATCACAAGCATGCTTCTGCTGCTGACTCAGGTTTTCTTATTTCAGACTACTGGTTTCCCTGCTCTCCTGTAGTAAACCTGTAAGTTCTATGCAGGGGTGTGTGGAAAATGAATTCTGCCTAACCTTTTGAGATTTGTTCTTTTTCTTGGGGATTGGCAGTCAGGAGTGCTTGCTGCTCTTGCAAAGGACTAGAATTCCCAGTACTCTTAGAACAGCTGTCTATAACTCTAGCTCTAGGGGGACTAATGCCCTTTTCTGCCTCTGCAGGTACATGAACTCATGCATGTGCATACATTTGTGCATGCATGTGTGTATATGTGTGAACATAAATATAAATCTTTTGAAAATATTCTTAAAGACTGGCTTACAGTGGGTCATACCTCGATCAGTAAAACTCAATGGCCGGTGAATAAACATCTGGGCAGCCTCCTCTCATCCTCCCCCTACGCCTTCCATGGAGCTTGCACTAAGTGTATCTGAGTGTGAACATAGCCTCTCACCTTCGAGCAATTTACAAGAATGCTTTAATGCTCACTTCTCACTGTACAGAGCCCTAAAGATCAACAAGAGATGACTGACAGGTGTCTATTGCAATAAATGTCTTCTGTCCTCCAACAGAACTTCCCAGTCTACAGCCTTTCAATCACAAAGAATATAGCAGCACTCCAATTTCTTTTCATTATCTAAGTTTTTGTTTAAAAGTCTGCTAATGCATTTGTTTGCCTTCACTGAAATCACAGCTTGGAGAGCAGAGATATTGATGCCAGTTGCTATTATTTTGGCAGTAATCACTGAGTTTGAAGTTTCAGACAAAATTAGAAAATGCTTCACAAAGAAAAAACTTTTAAGACATATTCAAATAAAAATAGAAACTCTAAATAGCATCATTATGACTAAAAAAAATAAATAAACCTGTAATTACAACTTTTCCAAAATGAGATCTCCAGTCCAAAAAAATTGAACCAATAAATTCTTCAAATTCTTAAGGAAAGACATAACAATGTCATAGAAACTCTTCTGCAGAAGAGTGAAGGACATCAGGCCCTTAACAAAGAAATAATAGTAACAATATTACAAGCAAAGAAACTAAGACCAATGCCATTCATGATCACAGACACAAAAACCCAAACTCTATGCTGTACTAACATGCTTTTTCACACACAGCAAGTGAAATCTTAACAATATGGCTGTCTAAACGAGACCTACACAATGATACCTCCATTTGACCTGCTGGCATGCTTGGGGAAATCTCACAAGGCTCCACTGAAGAGCTACAGGCAATCAATGGCTGCTCAGAGTAGGAATCAATCTTCTCCAGGGAGGAGACCCCTGACAGACTACCTAATCTGAAGTGATCTATCCTGAACACTTGTGTAGATAAGCAACACTAAATGAACTCACCACAATATAGATATATAGCTTATTATATGTCTATAACACATATATATTATTGAATCATATGTATAACTATATATGTTAGTATATATTTATATATACATGTATGATTATAAATAATTCGGTAATGTATATTTTTATATATTATTAACATATAATTAATGAATCATGAATTTGAAAGGAAGCAGAAGGCAAAGGAGGAATTAGAGGATGAGGAGGCTAGAAGTAATCTAAATATAATACTCACATATAAAAATCTCAAAAAATGTTAAAAAAGAATAGTATATTGAGATAGATCAATGACCTTTTAAGAAGGATCTTTTTTAAACATTGAACCAATGTTCTCTAAGTCAATAAAGTAGGGATTTCCATATAATTAAATTGATAAATTTAGAAAAAATTAATACATCTACTTATGATGAAAATATTTCACCAAACTAAAAATGGAAGGCAATAAATGAATCTCATAAACAATCTATAACAAAGAAACACAGATGATAGACAGACAGACAGATAGATAGATAGATGCAAACATGGATGTGTCCACACAGATGTACACATGAGTTCATATACCATCTACTCCATCATGCCTGGCTGTATGGCTGAGCCTTCTAGGGACAGATGTTCATTTAACATTCTTTTCTGTTCAAAGGAACCACAGCCCTTGAATAAAGCTGGTGTCAGGTCTGGAGCTGTGAAAGTGAGCAATGTTCCAAGACCATCCTGCTGCTCTGGAAGGAAGTGCTCAAACAAACAAGGCACAACAAAAGAACCCATCAAAAGTACCACTGTGGGGAAAATCTGAGTGTCAGGGTGAATTACATAAAGTTTTCCATACAGTGTATATGTGAACAAAATACCTCAAGGAAGAAGACTAATCGGGCAGCATCACTTAGGCTTTAGCTGATATTTTCTCATAGTGAAATGAAGTATGTCATTTTAAATTGTGGAATACAATGGAGCCATACTGGGCAATGGAAAGCTGTAAGATTGTACTACATACAACCCAAAAGAAGTTAAAAATATAACACCGGGTGACAGCAGAAAATTAAAAAAAAAAAACAAACATGTATGTGTGCATATAGGCACATATGATGAGTCTTGGTGTGTGAAATATAAACAACCAGTATCTACCTGTTGTTCTGAATTCAGCATCCTGGTTGCTTGTGGGAGGGAATGGGGATGGGGATGAGGGAGGGAATGGGGATAAGGGAGGAAATGGGGATGAGGGAGGAAATGGGGATGAGGGAGGGAATGGGGATGGGGAGGGAATGGGGATGAGGGAGGGAATGGGGATGAGGGAAGGAATGGGGATGAGGGAAGGAATGGGGATGAGGTGGCAGGTGATGCTGACAGAGATCATGACTGTCACTTGTCACTGTGTCTTTTGTTGGTTGTGTGGAAATAGAAAATGATATGAACTCATAATCTTAGAAATACTTAGATAAGTGTCTGATTTCCTCCCACAGAGCAAATAGACTCACAGTGACCCCAGAGAAAATGACAGAGAATGCATAGTCCTCTTTTCAACTGTTTCACAGATCTTCATGGTCAAATTAGTTGCTTTACGGTACATATCATCTTGGCTGTGCCCCTTCAGCAACCATGAGATATTGACAGCATCCCACAAAGGACTCCACATCCCACAGAACTAAGCTGCTGCTTCAAATAACTGGGTTGCTTGCACTCACGAACAGTCATGGATCTGACTCTAACTTCCCAGGGTGAATTTTATGGTGGTAACAACTTCTGGAAATGATTTCTGGGCTAAAATATTGAATTAACATTATTATCCTTCTGTGCCCCATTAGATGTTTAATGAATGTTTTTTTGCACAAATTACAATGGTCACTGGTATCCGGGTAGACTTATAAAAGAAATCATTATCTTGCCACTTTAATATCCTTCTTTGCTTTAGTTCTCTTAAAATCCTTCCAGAACAGAGATGCACACCCTCTTCTTTTGCTTTATGCCTCTCCCGGGCTTCCACTGGATGATAATTGCAGTGCCCTGTTTTATCTGCTGGGGTCTGTGGCACTCACAGGTTTCTCTGTGACTATTTCTGCATAATGTGAGGCATAAATTGCTATTTATTATCAACAGATACAATGTGCCAGGATTATGGAGGAGACACTTCCCTCAGATGGAAAAAAAGACTACATAAAATAGATGTTTGCATTTTAATTGTTGGAGACATGGCTATTGATACTCTAGTCTATGCCAGGATCAGAAAATAAAGCAACAAAATAAGAATGTGTTGGGAGAACACCAAACATAGCTACTGCACATTTTCCTGGTCTGAACTGAAATAGCCAGGCAGAACATGGGAATTTGAAGTGAATTAGTCATGTGACAAGGATACTTTTCATCAGTAGCAGGGCAGGTTCACAGGATATAAATGACTGATGGATGATCGGGTCATGACTTTGTGCAACAGTGTTGCCTTAGATTTCATTTTGTACCATTTGGAAACAGTCCAGGAGGTTCTGGGAAAAATTATGTAACCAATATGTTTTTGTACCTTACCAATTATTCTTATTTCCTCTTCCCCATAGCACCCATCTCTTGTGAAATGAAATGTCTCCTTACAAATCAAGAGCTCTTTAATCTCTCAGCTCAATGGAGGGGGGGGACTGTGAAAAAATTCAAAGTAGTAGTTCACAGTTGAGGTTGCACAACCCTTGTGTTGAAATCTGAATTACAGATGCTCCAAGGTTTAGAACTTTCCAGAGGGCAGATATGACAACATGTGCAGAATTCCATACTGTGAAACGTAAGTCCTCATACATTATTAAAGGTCCTCATAGCTACTTCTCCTGATACTGTGAGAAAACACTGACAAAAGCAGCTGAAGGAAGAAAGGGCTTGTTCTAGATCACAGCTTCCGGTTACAGTCTATTATGTCAGGGAAGTAAAAATACCAGGATCTTGAATCAGCTGTCACATTGAACCCACAACCAGATGGAGAAGACAAGGAATGAATGCATACTGGTGCTCAGCTCCTTCCTGGCTTTTTATTCAGGTCCTGACCCCAAGCCCAGGGAATAGTGCTACCCAAAGTGGGCAGCTCTTCACACATCAATTAACATAACTTAAATAATCCCCCACAGACATTTGCAAAGGCCCTTCCCCCAAGTAATTCTAGATTTTGTCTAATTGACAATTCAAACTGTCATAAACTTTATATAAAATTATCTCTGGGCCATGTATATAAGGTACATCCAAAATTTAGATAAATACTGTTTTAAGAGTTGGGTTTCAGACCCAAGGTATTTTGTTTATATAAAGATCTCAGAATTCAAGAAAGAGAAGGAAGGAAGGAAGGAAGGAAGGAAGGAAGGAAGGAAGGAAGGAAGGAAGGAAGGAAGGCAGAATCTAAAAAGGGAAAGAGTCATAACCCCAAGCATTGTAAATAATGGATACTCAGCCTATACAATGGCCTTTCTTATATCTCAGTGACCTCCAACACAAACTACCCCCTCCTCTAATGAAATGTAGAAGATCCCTTAATATATTTGACTTTCTGGAATAGTGAGAAATCACACAAATCAACCAGGGTCAGAGCTGTTACCAGATTGTGCAGGGTGGGGCAACATATTAATGTGCTGAAAAACTGTGAAAGCACCAAGTGTGATAACCAATGTGTGTCAGAGTGTGTGTGTGTGTGTGTGTGTGTGTGTGTGTGCGCGCGCGCGCGTGTGCGCGCGCGCGCACGTGCATGCGTGTATGTGTGTGCATATGCACACGTATGAGTTGCAGGAGGGAGAGGAGAACAACTTTTCCTTCTAATTTGGAAATAAATCAACCAGTTTTGCCATTAGAATTGATGAAGAAAAGCAACTTCTAGATGCCTCTTACATCATGTCAGCAGAGTCAGTTAAGGTTCCCACAGTCCACTGAGCTGTGGGAATTGTTAGGGCTTGAGTATCATGTGCATCAAAAATTTGTGTGGAAGGTTTGGTCCCTCAGTGATGGTGCTATTTTGAGATCATGGGAATTTTAGAAGGTAAGCCCTAGTTGGGAGAAGCTGGTCATAAACTGTGTGACATTGAAAGGATGTTTTGTCATTCTAGTAGCTCTCACTCCTGCCCAGTGTCTATGATAAGACAGCTCTGCTCCTCCACACGCCCATCCATGATCCTTGTCCTCACTTCAGGCCCATAGCTTGCAACTATGATCCAAAAGGCTTCTTTCTTCCTGTAGGTCAGTTCACCAAAAGACTTCCATCATCTGACGTGTAACTGCCTGACTCAGAAGTGAACCCGCCACTCTTCAGTGGACATTCCAAGTATTTGTTTCCTTTATCTGGAGTATCAACATCTCCATGAATTTTCGGAACTGCTGTATCTAAAGGGAAATAGAAAAATATATACGTGGAAGTATTCTGACAAATGTCATTGTAGCTCTTGAGATGTTTGTATTTTGAATAAACTTTCTAGCCACAAGAAATGCCTTCTCTGTCCTGATGGAGACTAAAGGTGACCTTTGGGTGTTAGTTTTTGCCAGTCTACTTAAGAAAGGACACAACACTTGCTGGAGCAACTGGAGGTGATGCTGATTTAACTTCTCAACCCATAAGTGGGAATTTTGGGGCGGGGGGAGGCCTCATGACTATTTACTGCTAAGTTTTTTTTTAGTTTCTAAAGTTTTCAATTCCAGTAACTTGCCTATGAATACAAGGCATTTTCTGAATCAATCTTTCTATAATATGGCATTTTTTGGCATGCAGGATTTTTCAGGCTACTACTCGAGAAATATAAACAGGTCATGATGCAAAGCAATAATGGGAACCGTGGAAAGACAGTGTTTACATCCCGGTAATGAAATCTCCCAAGTCAAGCTCCTGCTTTCCATCTGGGACTATGCTTTGCAATCTGGATTGTATCAACATGCTCAGCCCTGTCCAGGCTGCTGCCAGAGAGAGTCTGAAAGCCACAGAAAACAAGTCTACACCACATCAGAATGCAGTAGTCCCTGACTGTGTTCATTTCCTAGGGGTTGAGAAGAGCTCAGCACATAAAACCATACAAACTTCCAGGCAAGGATGAGAGTTTTCCATTGCCAACATCAGCAGGGTCCTTCTCACCAAAGACCATATTTGCCAGGTCCTTACAGGCAAGAAGCTGCTCATCTCATCTGGTGGATGATGAAAAAGAAAAGAGCACTTCAGATTCAGAAGCCAAACAACCATGCCAACGCTACAGAAACTGTCAATCCCATCTGCTCATTGGCTCCCAAGCTTTGTGCCTGTAACTAGGTTTAAATCAAGTTATACAGGAAATTGGTATGGGGAGATGAGAAAAGGGGAAAAGTTTATGCATAGAAACGGAGGGACAGAAAGGCAGAGCTAAAGGGAAAAAGAAAAAGCAAGTAGAGAGGTAGATGCAATAACACCCAGGCAGAGACCGGGGGAAAAGTGGAGACAGAGAAAGGGCATAGAGACTAAAACAGAATCCTCAAGTCTCTCACTGGCATTAGCACACCAGAAATGGAGAGCTTCAGGTGCTATCAACTGAGGCAGCCTCTGAGAAAGTAAGAGTGCCATGGGAACTAATCCAAGACAACTTGCATTCTGTTTAAGCATTCTCTATGTCAGCAAGAGCCATAAGACACAGTGCTGGTCAGCTGTCCCTCCTGTTACACCCGATAAAGGATATGTGACAGCCCTGTGCAAGCCTATTCATTTACACAACTGTGATAGTTTGAAATGTCCCCCATAGTCTTGCACATTTGAACACTGTCCCCAGTAGGTGGTGCTGATTAGGAAAGTTGTGAAACTTTTAGGAGGTCCAGTCTTGCTAGAGGAAGTAAATCATGTAGCTAAGCTTTGGGAACTTACAGCTTCACCCCACTCTCTCTGCTCCCTGTGTCTCATGAATAAAAATGTGATTAGCCAGCTTCCTGCACTAAACTCCTGCAGCCATGCCAGGCTTTCCCTCTGTGATGGACCCTCTCCCTCTGAAACTGTAAGCCAAAATAAATTATTCTATAAGTTGATTTTGTCATAGTATTTCATTACAACAACAGGAAAACTACATACACACACACACACATATATATATATGTATATATGTATGTATGTATGTATATACACACACAATAATAAACAGGATATGGGAAATTCAGAAGGCAAAACTGTCCAGGAAAAATTCCTAGAAAAAAATTCCAAGTTAAATGAGAGAGAGAGAGAGAGAGAGAGAGAGAGAGAGAGAGAGAGAGAAACTGAAAGAAAGGGAGGGGGAGAGAGAGAAAGAGAAAAGGAGGATGAAAAGATAAAAAGAGGGGGAGCTATTCTGGCAGCTAGCTAACCCACATTTGTTGGGCATTTATTCTCTGAAAAGTGCCTGAAAACATAGCATGATAGCAATTGAAAAAGACAAATAATAATTCTAGAAACCAATGGAGGGAACAGAGAAAATGCACTGTGGACTCTAACACATTGTGACTGTAGCATGCACAAGGAGTTTGGGGAACACATGGTGAGTGGCAATAGGGGAAACTGAGTCAGAAACAGAGCCCAAAGAGAAATTTACAGTGAGACTTGAAGAGCTGTGTTCAGGCCTGATAGTAAATTCAATAACACCAAAAGAATAAAAAGTAAAAATGTTATCATTGCTGCTCAAACAATGATCCTGACAGGTCCCTGGGTAGGGACTATCACATGAGTACCAGAAAACCCTACTATCTAGATTTAAACATGCAAAGAGTAGAATCCTTCCATGGCACCCATTATATTTACTTTCTAATTTGTGTCTAAACATTTCTATCAGTTATGTCAAATCAGAGAAAGAAGTAAAATTAACCTACCATCCAATGTCCAAAGCTTTATTTTTATTTAACTATTTTACCAGTGAAGTGCATAATTATTTTAGGAGCACAGGATATCTTGGTGTCAGGCCATCTCATCCATACAAAATGTAGAAAATCTTAGGTTATTTATCCTGTTGAATTTCCATTCCTGGAGACTGGCTTTGTTCTCACTAAATTCCAGTGTTGAAGCTCTAACCCACAGTGTTTTAGGATGGGGCTGAACTGGGGTAAGTGCTCAGTGGGCAGTTAAGATGGGATGAGATGGTAAGAGCAGGGTCCTATCCCTGTGTGGTCAGTGTTTCTACAAGAACAGAAAGAGCAGGTGTGCCCAGGTGAAATGCATGGTAGACACCCTGAGAAGGCTGCCCTCTGATGCCCAGGAGAAGGGTCTTGGCAGAAATAACCTACCATAATAAAGTCAGGCTTTATTTCTTAAAAATATTCATGTTAATGTGGTCTTACAGCTATAAAGTATACCCAATGGCTTTTAATTTTCAAATATTTCTTTAGTTTTATTTTATGTGTATCAGTATTTTGTATGTATGTATCTAAGTGCACTGCATGCTTTCCTGGTCCCCACAGAGGCCAGAAGAGGACATTGAATCCCTAGAAACTGGAGTTAGAGACTGTTGTGTGCTGCCATGTGGGTACTGGGAACTGAACCTCGGTCCTCTGTAAGAGCAGCAAGTGCTTGCAACCACTGAGCCATCTCTCCAAACTCCTATTTTATTTACTTTAATGCTTCTTTTTTTCCAAAACATAATATACAAAAACACAAAATATGTAACATACCAAAGAGTATATAAAATACTGAATGACCTTTAATACCTAAGGTTAAAAAGCAGAATTAAATTGGAAAACTCAATGAAATACATTACTTATCAATCCTTCATAAAATATTTAAAGCTCTACATACTGAAGGAAAATCAATTTCAATAATTGAATCATAAGACGTTCAAAAGAAACAGTGATACAAATAAAAGGATTTGAAAGATGGAAACACTTGACTCATTATGTGTCAAAACACAATCAACTCTCTCTATTGATTATGTACTACTTGTATTACTTTCTCCAATAATTTCTCTCTCTCTGTCTCTCTGTCTCTCTCTCTGTCTCTCTCTCTCTCTCTCTCTCTCTCTCACACACACACACACACACACATACACACACACACACACACACACACACACACACAAAGCCACAGTACCCAATATACTAGAAGGCAGATGCTGAAGGGGGAAGAAAAACAGGGAACAAAGGAACATGGATGGGAGGGAAAAAAATCATTAAAATCTCAATGCTAACTAAAGTTAGGAAAGGCCCAGGTCATGTGCTGTCCATGGTCCTGTTTACACATGGCATTTTCCTATAAGCTTGTGGGGAAGGACACCATATTATCTCTATACACAACAGTTTTCTGTAACAACTCATAATCCTAGACCATAATAAAAATAAGGACTTATTAAAAACATAGAAAAACATAAAGTCGGGTGCTATAGAAAAGTCATTTTCTGATGAATAGGAGTAAAATCTGTAAAACTCATCAGCATGAGAGAAGGTGCACACCGAGAAAAACTAAGGTGTGATCTGGGATCTAGCTTTCCTTTTGTGTGTCAGACTGAGTCCATTCTGTGCAAACACATCGCCTGTGCTGACTTCACCCTCACACCTGAACACTCACATCAATATTCTTGGGCCAATATATCTGTTGATAACAACCAATGCCTTCGCCTAGATAACTCCATAAAATGCAGCCATACCAAAGCATTTCCATTCAACCCCCCCACCACCAACAACTTGATAGTGTAGATTTAACCATCTGTCATTTAAAGATTGGGTTCATTTGCCTTACAAACTAAACCATTTAGAGTTTAATTAGTTTTAATGTATCCCTTTTGTGAGAAAATGCATAATTAATTACATTGTATAACTGATCTGCAATAATTGGATTCCTTCTCAGGTACAGCACTTCCAGCATTCCTGTCTCCTCATATCTCATAGGTTACATACCTCAATGTGCTCAGGGGCCCCATGTCAAGATAATTCTTCAGTTTCTTAACTAAAGGTAAAGGACCAACAACAAAATTCAACCCTGGATCAGAGTCCAGCTACCACATAATATACAAGTGGAATTTTGAGAGAAAAAACTTAAGCTGAAGTTTTATAAAATCCCTTTAATGTCTTAAGTAATATCAAATTAACAGACCCTGCTCTAATGCTGAGGATAAAAAGGCTGCTGAGTACAGTAAGTATTTGTGTCTTACAACATGATGCACTGATTTCATACGCACACCGCTGCATTTTGTGTTCCAATTTTTTTAAACAGGTACATATTTTATGCATTGCAATGCAGTGTTGGCTGTGGAGTATAAAATGCTGTGTGTGTCTTCTCTGTAATGTCTGTGGTAGATGCTAGGCACATTGTGGAAAGAACACTAACCCTGTGTGTGCACACTTGTGCATGCCGCAGGCATCTGTGCATGCACGTAGGCCTTGTGTATAAGTGTATGTATATGTGTGTACCCGTGGGAGCACATTTGTTTGTGCATGCTGCAGGCATGTGTGCTTGCATGTAGGCCTTGTGTATGTGTGTGCCGGTGTGAGCATGCATGTGTATGCTTGTGTGTAACTGTGTGTATGTGTCCACAGGTGCATGTGTGAGAAAGGTATACTTAGGAACGATACTTCAAACATTTGAGAACTTCTGTGAGCACGACTTAATTAAGGTGAGAAGAAGACATGAAATTCTGTCCTTATACCACTTATAGTTGGTGAGTTGCTTCTAGGGAAATTTCCTCAAGGTATTCTTTCACAGTGAGAGGCATTAACACATTGTGCCATCAGCTGAGGTTCCTGCTTAATGTGAAGTGCTATGTGCACGAAGTGTATTTCTGCTAATAGACGCTAATGAGGAGGAACCAAGACAAGATCTGTTGCTAAGCAGATTTACATCAGGAAATGAGCCTCTCTGGACCATTTATCCTGGGTACAAGACCGAGTGCCATGGTTGGAATTTCACATGGTTTTTATTAGTCCTGGTTTTATGGCTCTCTTTTCAGTCTTGATGCTTTCTTTATTCTAGCTTAAGCTTATTCATCAAAGATTTGATAAGGACATGCCATGTGATCTGCTGCATTAGGAGATTTGGGAAAAACCCTTGTGAATATTAGATTCCTTCCATGGAGGAAAATTTTTACAAACTCCTGTAATACAGGGCAGAGGAAATGTATGCATGCTAAGCATGGAAGGTATAAGTGTAAAGGATAACACTGTAAACCTCCTGTAAGGGTTAGTGCACTGTGGAAGGGCACTGGTGAAGGATCTGGAAGCATAAAAGGTGTTAGTACAAAGACAACTCTGTAGACCTCCTGTAAGGGTTAGTGTACTATGGAAGGGCACTGGGGAAGGATATGGAAGCATGAAAGGTGTTAGTACAAAGACAACTCTGTAGACCTCCTGTAAGGGTTAGTGCACTGTGGAAGGGCACTGGTGAAGGATCTGGAAGCATAAAAGGTGTTAGTACAAAGACAACTCTGTAGACCTCCTGTAAGGGTTAGTGTACTATGGAAGGGCACTGGGGAAGGATATGGAAGCATGAAAGGTGTTAGTACAAAGACAACTCTGTAGACCTCCTGTAAGGGTTAGTGCACTGTGGAAGGGCACTGGTGAAGGATCTGGAAGCATAAAAGGTGTTAGTACAAAGACAACTCTGTAGACCTCCTGTAAGGGTTAGTGTACTATGGAAGGGCACTGGGGAAGGATATGGAAGCATGAAAGGGGTAAATGCAAAGATAACACTGTAGGCCTCCTCTAATGGTTAGGACATCATTGAAGAGCACTGGGGAAGGATCTGGAGGGATGCACATGTAAGAGAGTTATCCACACTCTGATATGATGGAGAAAGGGGTGTTACCGATCAAAAGGAGGAGAAAGTGATATTATAGATTGTGCTTAGGAGACTGTGAATCTCCCAGTATTTCAGGCTTGCTCTGTGTGTGATCTGATCTCTATAAATTCTGTCAGAAAATATTTATCTTTCTGAATGAGTTTTGAAAGTAAAGTCTCTGGATGAGAGTTTTCATTAGTGAGCAAAGAAATACCAAAAGTAAGATCATAAAAGGTAGGGAAGGAATTCCAAGTAAGAATAATTTTATTGTGTAATAAAATAACATAGAATTTTCAGAACAGAATACTTAGATCAAGTTT